>NC_059441.1:13782411-14007411 GCF_021028975.2 Sphaerodactylus townsendi
CGGCCCTGGTCCTGAACAAACTCTGGTGACGTCCATGTGTGACCACGCAGCGGGAGGGAGAGAGTCGGAGAGGGGAAATACTGGAAGAAGCATTCGGAGCAACCACGAAATTCTTGGAGACAATCTACCCTTCAACTTTGCCTTGATCTCCTGCAATCTGGGCTTCTGG
Organism: Sphaerodactylus townsendi; assembly: GCF_021028975.2. Lineage (NCBI taxonomy): Eukaryota > Metazoa > Chordata > Lepidosauria > Squamata > Sphaerodactylidae > Sphaerodactylus > Sphaerodactylus townsendi. Next base: position 13,782,581 of record NC_059441.1, read on the forward strand.
TTGCATCATGACCCTCATTAGCAGCCGAGTCCTCTTGGGTCCCGTCCTTGTTGATCCTGATTTGTCAAGAGAAGGATATGCAGCCTTGTAAAAGGACCCCCCTCGGGGACACCTGGGGACCTGCTTTCATTATTATTATTATTATTTCCCCCTCCAGCCTCTGGCGCCGGCTTCCAACCAGGCTGTGCGCTGAATTAATTTCACTGGCGACGACAAACACCTGAGGAACTTGCGTTCTTTGCTCATGGGTGCAAAGCTGGAAGCGAGCACGGTCGAGGTCCAGTGACCCCCACACGGATGAGCATCTGGGTGGAGGGATTTGTTTACATTTGCAGAAGGAACACCACACCCTTTGTGTGTTAGACTTTAGAACATAAGAACATAAGAACAAGCCAGCTGGATCAGACCAGAGTCCATCTAGTCCAGCTCTCTGCTACTCGCAGTGGCCCACCAGGTGCCTTTGGGAGCTCACAGGCAGGAAGTGAAAGCAATGGCCTTCTGCGGCTGTTGCTCCCGATCGCCTGGTCTGTTAAGGCATTTGCAGTCTCAGATCAAAGAGGATCAAGATTGGGAGCCATAAATCGACTTCTCCTCCATCAATCTGTCCAAGCCCCTTTTAAAGCTATCCAGGTTAGTGGCCATCACCACCTCCTGTGGCAGCATATTCCAAACACCAATCACCGCGTTAGCGTGAAGAAGTGTTTCCCTTTTATTAGTCCTAATTCTTCCCCAGCATTTTTCAATGGATGCCCCTGGTTCTAGTATTGTGAGAAGAGAAAAGCTTCTCTCTGTCAACATTTGCTTCTATCCCATGCATAATTTTATAGACTTCAATCATATCCCCCCCTCAGATGTCTCCTCTCCAAACTGAAGAGTCCCAAACGCTGCAGCCTCTCCTCATAAGGAAGGTGCTCCAGTCCCTCAATCATCCTCGTTGCCCTTCTCTGCACTTTTTCTATCTCTTCAATATCCTTTTTGAGATGTGGTGACCAGAACTGAACACAGTACTCCAAGTGCGGTCGCACCACTGCTTTATATAAGGGCATGACAATCTTTGCAGTTTTATTCTCAATTCCTTTCCTAATTATCCTCTTTGCCTTTTTCACAGCTGCCATGCATTGAGTTGACATTCCCATGGAACTATCAACTAAGACGCTTTACACTCAGGCTATGTACGGGAAGAAGGTTGATCCACTGGAAATGTTTTGGAGGAGTGTTTAATGGCTACTGAAAAGACAAGCCATTGGGTTCTAGACTAAATCAACTCTCCCTAGAAACTAAAATGGCTGAACTGAGGCTATCATACTTTGGTCATGTTATGGGAAGACAATGCCGACATTCCCTGTAAGCCACGTGGCCACACGACCACGCAGGCACCGTATCGGTGCCGTGCTGGTTGGGCGGCTGCCCGGCAAGGGGAGCTCTTCTGCATATGCAGAATGTCGCAATTTCAATCCACTTTCACAATTGGTTCTGGTGTGTTTTCCGGGCTGCGTGGCCATGGTCTGGTGGATCTTGCTCCTAACGTTTCGCCTGCATCTGTGGCTAGCATCTTCAGAGGTGTATCACAGAGGGAAGTCTGTACACACTGTGTCCAGAGAGAAGGGAATGTTTGGGGTATATATTGTCCATGTCCCAGGGTGGGGAACCAATCAGTAAGTGTTTGGGTGGAACTTGTTATACAAAGATGTGGTTGATAGTATTGTATTGCGGGTGGGGCTTATCAGTCTGGACACAGTGTGTAACAGACTTGTTTCTATGATACACCTCTGAAAATGCCAGCCACAGATGCAGGCGAAACGTTAGGAACAAGATCCACCAGACCACGGCCACGCAGCCCGGAAAACACACCAGAACCTGTTGAATCAGGCCGTGAAAGCCTTCGACAATACACTTTCACAATTGTTTGCAAGTGGATTTTGCTATTCCACACAGCTGCGAAGCGCATTGAAAGTGGATTGAAAGTGCATTATTCTGCTTGTGTGGAAGGGGCCTTAGTTCCGCTCAGAGTGAACTTCAGCACAGTGCTAAAGAAGACTTAGGGAACTATTGGACAAGACTAACTGGAAAAGGCCTGTGAAGGACACGCCCCGGTTGGTGAGGATCTTGTGGAGTCGTCCGAAATTGGGGAAGAAATGCATCAAGGTGTGGCACATCGCAGCGGCCTGGAGGATCTAGTGGTGACTTTCTGTGATTAGCTGTCACTCACGAGGTTGTTATTATTTATGTTTTTCGCACTTCTCCCATTTGAGAATAGAGCTTGCAAACAAACAAGCAACCCATTACAGCTGCCATTTGGGGGTTAATCTCCAAGGCAGCCGCGGTGAATGCCCCAAAAGTCCCAGCCACAGGTGCATCACGCAAACACAGCCCGGGGGCATCCGTGTATTTACACTAATTTTTCCAGGAGTGACAATTGCCAATCTCTACGCAAACAAGCCAAGTGCGTGGGGGCACCGAAGGCCGCCGAAAGAATGCCCTCAAGCCAAGTGGCGCTCTGTGTGACGTTACCGCGCTGCCTGGGTAACTTTTATTCTCCCAGCTCAACCAGCTCTCAGCAGCGCAGAGGAACAGAAACAGGACCCAACACAGCGAGGATTATTGAAAGTAAAGAATGAGTTTATTGAGATGCTGACATACGTGTCAGCACCTCCGCACCACGGCAACTGCAGCTGCCTAGCAGCTTTACAACAACTTTTATACACAGTCTCCCGCCCGGAAATCCGGGAGGGTACAGGACAGCCTACAATCATTCATTCACAAATACATGGGAACCAATTAGAGTCCGGAGGGCAGCCCCTTCTTGAATTTCACGGCCGATGCAGGGCGAGGCGATGACGTAGGGCCCAGTGATTCCCAAAGTGGGCGCCCCCGCCCCCTGGTGGGTGCTGCAGCGATCCAGGGGGGCGGTGATGGCCACAGGTGCATTTGGGGGGCGATGAATAACTGTAAGGGGGCGGTGAAAGCATGCCATATCCTGAAATTTGGGCTGTAATTCAAAAGTTCTCAATTGCATTTCCTTCATCATATTTAGTGGAACGTGGATTCAGTGCGGTAACCAATTTATTAACAAAAAAAAAAGAATCCGATTGCAAATAGTCAATCGCGGTGATTTAAGATGACTGCTGATGAAAATAGAGCCGAGGATTACTAAATTGGTAGCAGCACACCAGGTTCATCCTTCTCATTAAGATGATTTCATAAGAACATAAGAACAAGCCAGCTGGATCAGACCAGAGTCCATCTAGTCCAGCTCTCTGCTACTCGCAGTGGCCCACCAGGTGCCTTTGGGAGCTCACGTGCAGGAGGTGAAAGCAATGGCCTTCTGCGGCTGTTGCTCCCGATCACCTGGTCTGTTTCGAATGTTTTAACTTTTTTTTGTATTACCTTTCGAATGTTTTAACTTTTTTTGTATTACCTTTCTATTCTGAGTTCATAAATAGTTTCATAATTTCAAAGTTCAATGTTTCTCATTTACACCTTTCTTTACTCTATTTTATGAAAAAGGTAGAAACATGAATACACATATCTTTCTGTTTAATTGCTATTAAAAAAATTTTAAAAATTAATTTCCAGGGGGCGCTAAGTAATATTTTTTTCTGGAAAGGGGGCGGTAGGCCAAATAAGTTTGGGAACCCCTGACGTAGGCACAGGCGGGGAAAACACAAAAGAGTCCCTTGGGTGCTTGGGGTCAGGAAACGAAACCTAACGACGACGGCACCCTTATCTGCCTGCTGGTGGGATTAAGGCAGATGGAGGCTCTTCTTCTGGGGTCTCTTTTGTCAGGCGGTCATTCATGGTTTTAGCACATGAAAAGGGACATGCCCAGGTGGAGCAGGGGTGGTGGACTCCTGCCTTGAGCAAGGGAGGTTCCACACAGATACAAACGCAAAACACAACTGCAATCCCTACCTTCTATCCGATACAACTTATTCCTATCTAACTTATAAAGAAATAGAACATAATTTCACCTTTATTAGAACGGCAAGATCAGAAGTGGAACAACTCATTTCTGACTCAGCTATCAACGTGATGTGCCCGCCCAGAGGGAGACGGAAAAGGTATCTAGTGTCACCTCCCCCAGGCCAGCTATGCCGGTGGGAGAACTCGGCAACAAACCTGTTTGTCTCCTTCTTGGCACTCTGCTTCGTGGAGTTTTCTCGCTGTGCCGGAAGGAGGGGCAGAGGAGGACTTAACAAGGGTTTTCTTTGCTAGATGACATATTCCGTCCACTGGGTGCAGAGGTGGCGACTTGCTCGCCATTCCCTTTTCTGGGGCGGATGCCTCAACTGTTTTGAGTCTGTGTCACAGGGAGAGTGGTTTATGCATCGAATAAATCACAGTCATAATTTGCAGATGGATACACGTAAGAATTCAGCACAGAGAGCCCTTACCATTGCGCGTTTTAACATTATGCCCTCTGCCCTATTAAAGGGTAGGTCCAGCAATTTAGACAAATCCGCAAGGTTGTGCAGTTGCAAACTTAATGTGGTTGAAACCCTGACTCACCAACTCTTGCGCTGCACCAGATTTGATAACATCAGATCTAAATATACCAACTTACATTTTTTTCTTCCAATCTGGGCTGCCTGATCTGACTAGGTTATCTCTATTGTTAAACAACTCAGACCCCGGTCTTTGTGAAGAGATCGCCAAGCAGTGGCGTAGGAGGTTAAGAGCTCGTGTATCTAATCTGGAGGAACCGGGTTTGATTCCCAGCTCTGCCACCTGAGCTGTGGAGGCTTATCTGGGGAATTCAGATTAGCCTGTACACTCCCACACACGCCAGCTGGGTGACCTTGGGCTAGTCACAGCTTCTCGGAGCTCTCTCAGCCCCACCTACCTCACAGGGTGTTTGTTGTGAGGGGGGGGAAGGGCAAGGAGATTGTCAGCCCCCTTGAGTCTCCTGCAGGAGAGAAAGGGGGGATATAAATCCAAACTCCTCCTCCTCCTCCTCCTCCTCCTCCTCCTCTTCTTCTTCTTCTTCTTCTTCTTCTTCTTCTTCTTCATCATCATCATCATCATCATTGCGGAGATAGTTGAGAGTTCCCAGTAGAACGTATTTGTTGTGCTCCCTGTGGGGCCTTTTATCTATCATGTTTTCATGCAATTGTTCCCGATTTATGTAACTCTTTCTGACTATGCCAATAAAGGCTTTTTTTTTTTAAGAATTCAGCACGGTGTAGGCTCCAAAGTGTATCAAATCGCTATTCCTACACGCATGTCTTTTGGATCTAAAAGACAGATCTGCTTTCAAGGGTTGGGGTATCTTGTTAGGGAAAGGGTCTTTGGTGGTCATAGGATCATAAAGTTGAAAGAGACCCCAAGGGCCATCAAGTCCAACCCCCTGCAATGCAGGAACACACAATCAAAGCACTCCTGATAGATGGCCCTCCAGCCTCTCTTTAAAAACCTCCAAAGGAGGAGACTCCACCACAGCCACAGATGTAGGTGAAACGTAAGGAGAAAATGCTACTGGAACACGGCCATACAGCCTGGAAATCCCACACACTCCAAATGAATCAGTGTTTGGCTCAGGATTGGGAAGAGTGAACATTTGATGGTGATGTGTCAGAGGTGGAAAGGAGGAAAATGCTACTGGGATACGGCCATAAAGTCCGCAAACTCTACAGCACCCCAGTGATTCCAGCCGTGAAAGCTTTTGACCATATTTTTTTTTAATTTCAGGTTTAATGAGTTATATGTCGTTAAAATTAGTAATAGTTAACTGAACCACCTATCTTAAAAGCAATGTTGCAATCAGACATAGATCTTAATATGTGTTTATGTATTTAGTATCTTAATCTTTTTAGGCTACGTGTTTCTTTAGGTTATGAATGAATCATGATTACGTATGCGAATATGGCCTTTGGCTAATAAGCGTTCCTTATGTACTGTACTGTACTAAGCGCTGCTGCTAATTTTTGTTAAGAAAAAATGACTTTGTTAGCACATTCCAGTGTTACCACCAGGAAAATATTTTCCTGAGCCTATCGCTGAACTACACTGGCTAAGGATCAGAGCAAAGAGACCAGTGTTGTCCAAAAGTCTCCATAAGGCCTGGAAAGAACGTGTATATATGAATGTGCTGATGTTTCACATGGTTTCCTTCTTGCCTTGTCCCTTTTAAGATGTAATGTAAGCCCCTCAGTGTTGGATTTGTTATTTGCCAAATGTTTAGGATTATACTTTAGCTAGGTTCTCCAGTTGATTTAAGGTTTTGTTACTGTTAATTTAGGATACTCTTGCTTATATGTTTATATGGGCTTGTACTGTAAGATTTCCTCTAATGTTTAAGTTTAGAAATGTTATTTAAGAAGAAGAAGAAGAGGAGGAGGAGGAGGAGGAGGAGGAGGAGGAGTTTGGATTTATATCCCCACTTTCTCTCCTGCAGGAGACTCAAAGGGGCTGACAATCTCCTTGCCCTTCCCCCCTCACAACAAACACCCTGTGAGGTGGGTGGGGCTTTGAGAGCTCCGAAAAGCTGTGATTAGCCCAAGGTCACCCAGCTGGTGTGTGTGGGAGTGTACAGGCTAATCTGAATTCCCCAGATAAGCCTCCACAGCTCAGGCGGCAGAGCGGAGAATCAAACCCGGTTCCTCCAGATTAGATACACGAGCTCTTAACCTCCTAGAAAAGCAATAGCTTGTAGCAGCTGATATTAAGACCCAAGGAAGTCAGTCCTGGAATGTGGCAGAAGCCAACACCCAGGTAATCCCATCTCCACCAACAAAAGACCTTTTGGACTTACAAGGTGTGCCTTGGCTGTTTGGAGGACATCACCCTACATCCCATTGGACTATTTGAATTTTCACTGAAGAGGATCTCAAGACCCATTGGACTATTGAATTTTCCACTTCTAGGATCTCAAGATTCATTGGCAGCCTTTTGTTCTGGGACTTAATCCCATCAGCAAAAACAAAAGACTGTCTTCCTCCTCTTTGTTTTAGATTGTCTGTATTATGTGGCAGCGGACTGCCCCCTTCCTCCTCTGATTGGGTGAAAAGCTGTATTAAAAGGGCTGTGTTTCGTTCTGTATGGGGCAGTCTGGCCTGGAAAGAGCTTGAAATCACAATAAAGAACCTCTGCTCTGAAGGCAGCCTGCTTCTGCATCCGCTCACTGCTGCCAAAGCTGAAATCACTCTGAAATCATTTTCTAGTTACCCCTGGCAGTGGGTCTATCTTGTGTGTGAAAGATGGACCATAGATCCAGAATTGGAAATCACATATTCCCCAAACACAGATGAACCTAGAATTTGCCACTTTTCCATGTTTTGGGAAAATGGTTCAAGGTTGACGGCAATATATAAATGTGTAAATGGATCCTCCTTGTTTAAAAGGGCTTGCATCCAATGTAGGAGTGGACCCAGTTTTTAAAATGTGAAACTGGGCAAACGAACTGTCTGCAAAATAGGTATATTTTATTTATCTATGTACAAAATCAGTATGGTGCCTTTCTGCTCTTACAGCTAACCGTTTAGAAAAAAAAAATGCCTCTTTCTAGGGCAATAAAATAGCTCTCTGTGAAACCCAAGTGATTGTATCTGAGAACCGGTTGGTAAAATACAAATCCCAGGAATGCGTTTGATGCTATAAAGACATCTACGAAACCATGTACTAGAAATGCTGTGTTTTGGCAAGGAAATATGATTATTCTTAAAACGAATAAGTATTGCCCAGGACAATTCTGTCCTGATTAGGTAGGTTTTGTATTAAATACTAGAGAATAGGAAAATATATGTGTTACCTATCAGCTGCAAGGCAGATAACCTTGTGACCTGAGGGTGACAAACATTTGGCAAGGAAAAGAATCCCTCTTCCGGTATGATGCCTCTGTTAACATCAAAGCCCAACGATCCTATCTGTCTTAAGATCTTGTGATTGTATCGTGTAAATTAACCTCTTGCCATCTATTATTTCGAAATCCTGTTTTGATTCTGCACTTCTGAAGAGCACAGATGTATTTTACAAGATTGCCCCCTTTTGATGTATTCTGTTTCCCCATTAAATTTCCTACCAAAAAAAAAAGAGAAAGTCTGCACCATGTGGTTGTTGTGTGGCCGTGGTCTGGTAGATTTTGTTCCTAACGTTTCACCTGCATCTGTGGCCGGCAACTTCAGAGGTGTGCGTTACACGCTACGTAACAGACTTCTCTCTGTGATACACCTCTGAAGTTGCCAGCCACAGATGCAGGCGGAACGTTTGAAACAAGATCTACCAGACCACGGCCACACAGCCTGGGAAACCCACCACAACCAGTTGAACCCGGCTGTGAAAGCCTTCGACAATACATTGTGCACCATATCACAGCATAAGCATTTTATTGTCATTGTGCACGCACAACGAAATTTACAGCAGCATTCCTCGATGCACACAATTTCAGATTCATACCCCATCCTCACCTTCCCCTTCCTCCACCCATCCCTACACAGCCCCAAACACATCAACACGAAGCCACGGAGTTCAGCATAGCCGCAGCTCTAGAGTAGGAGCTGTCTCTAGGACAAAGTTTTGATAGACCTGTATCGTCTGCCGGATGGTAACAGTTCAAAAAGAGAGTGTGCTGGATGAGACGGGCTTTCTTTAGGCTTCGGGAATTATAGAGTTCTTCCAAGGAGGGGAGAGGGCAGCCGATAATCCTCTGTGCAGTAGTGATCACCCTTTGGAGCGCCTTCCTATCTGCCACTGTGCAACTGGAGAACCATACACAGATGCAGTAGGTTAAGACACTCTCTATAGCACAGCGGTAAAAGGACACCAGGAGTTTTCCATTCAGTTGTTGTTTCCTTAAAAGTCTCAGATAGTACAGTCTTTGCTGGGCCTTCTTAACCACCGCGGCAGTCTGTACGCCCCAGGTCAAGTCCTCTTTAATCATAACATCCAGAAATTTAAAACTAGCCACCCGCTTTACTTGATCTCCATTTATATCGTCCCTTCACTGAAGAGGAGCCAGACCAGGAGTTAACACAGCCTTCCAATTAAACCGTACTTCTTTTGACCTCCTGCCTCTCTGCTTCTATTATTGGCCTGGAACAGTGAGGTGCAGAACTGATATCAAACTGGGACATATCAAAAGTAGTATCTGTAGCGAGATCCTGTTCTCCAATTCAAAGGGGAGGGTGACCACTGCTCTGAATTTGTAGTCAAGTGCAGCAATCTCGGGTCGTAATTTTTCCTTCAAGTCTCTTTATTTAAGGGCTGTCCCTTCAGCATCAGGGCCATTGAGGGAGAAGTCCTGACCGAGCCCATCTTTGTTTAACAATGGTGAAGTGTTTGGTGGAAGGCCTCCGGGGCATAAATAAGGAAAAGGAATAACAGTCAGGTAAATCATCCCAAATGCTTGTCTCCGGTTACAATGATTTAGTTGTCATGCAAAAAGGAAGTCGACTGCCTCCTGACCGAGGTCGGTTGGGAGGGCCGCAAACTGAGCAAACTGAGCCAAAACATACAAGAGATCTTGTGACTTTCCCACCATGACTAAGGATTTTTGCTGCTGCAATAAGGTGCAGAATGAAAATAGAAGAAAAATAAGAGTTTGGATTTATATCCCCCCTTTCTCTCCTGCAGGAGACTCAAAGGGGCTTACAATCTCCTTGCCCTTCCCCCCTCACAACAAACACCCTGTGGGGTAGGTGGGGCTGAGAGAGCTCCAAGAAGCTGTGACTAGCCCAAGGTCACCCAGCTGGCGTGTGTGGGAGTGTACAGGCTAATCTGAATTCCCCAGATAAGCCTCCACAGCTCAGGCGGCAGAGCTGGGAATCAAACCCGGTTCCTCCAGATTAGATACACGAGCTCTTAACCTCCTATGCCACTGCTGCTCCTAGAGGAAGAGTTTGGATCAGTGGTTCTCAACCTGTGGGTCGCAACCCCTTTGGGGGTCGAACAACCCTTTCACAGGGGTCGCCTAAGACTCTCTGCATCAGTGTTCTCCATCTGCAAGATGGATAAATGTTAGGATTGGCGGTCACCACAACATGAGGAACTGTATCAAAGGGTCGTGGCATTAGGAAGGTTGAGAACCACTGGTTTGGATTTATACCCCACCTTTCTCTCCTGTAAGGAGACTCAAGGTGGCTCAAGACTCAAGGAGCAGCAGTGGCGTAGGAAGTTAAGAGCTCTTGTATCTAATCTGGAGGAACCGGGTTTGATTCCCCGCTCTGCCGCCTGAGCTGTGGAGGCTTATCTGGGGAATTCAGATTAGCCTGGGCACTCCCACACACACCAGCTGGGTGACCTTGGGCTAGGCCCAGCTTCTCAGAGCTCTCTCAGTCCTACCAACCTTACAGGGTGTTTGTTGTGAGGGGGGAAGGGCAAGGAGATTGTCAGCCCCTTTGAGTCTCCTGCAGGAGAGAAAGGAGGGATATAAATCCAAACTCCTCCTCCTCCTCCTCCTCCTCTTCTTCTTCTTCTTCTTCTTCTTCTTCGCTCCATTCCCTTCCTCTTCCCACAACAGACACCTTGTGAGGTAGGGGGGGGCTGAGAGAGTTCTGAGAGAACTGTGACTAGCACAAGGTCACCCAGCAGGAATCTGCCAGTCAGGTGGAGGAGTGAGGAATCAAACCCGGTACTCCAGATAAGAATCCAGCTGCTTTTAACCACTACACCACGCTGTCTCTGTTAGAGGTGTGGATTGTGACAGATAGGCTTGCCAGTCTCCAAGAGGGACATTGGATCTCCTGGAATTATATCACACGTCCAGACGGCACGGTCTCTCTGCAGAAAATGCTCCCCTCCGAAGAGTGCGTTCAGTGGCATTTGATCCTGGTGAGGTTCCCTCCCCGCCCCAAGCCCGATTCTTTCCAGGATCCGCCCCCAAATATCCAGGAATTTACCAGCCCACAGTTGGCAACTTTAGGTGCACCAAACCCTGGACAAGAGCAGATCGGTAAGCTGGCCGCGGTTTGTCGTCATGAGCCAGGCAAACCACGGTTGGTTCTACACAGCTGGGAGAGGGAGAGAAGCTGCGGCCTTCTTGGTGTCTTTTGGGAGATGTTGACCAGGTATTTCAGTCGGGTCCAGAGACTGCGACCTCCCCATCTGCAGGAATGCCTGTTCGGGAAACCCTTATAGGAACCTGCTTGGCTTGGGACCCCGTAACATTTTGTGGCACTTCCCGGCTTTTCTGATGGATCCCCCCTCTCCAATTCTCATCGGCAGCTGTTATATTTAGACATCCCCTAGCGGCTATCAAAATTCCAGGCGTGCCTGCATGCCTGACAGTGCAGTGTAGTGGTTAAAGTGGCAGACTAGAACTTGGCAAACCCAGATTCAAATCCTGGCAAACCTTTGCTATGGGAGCTCCTTCTTCCGCACATGCAGAATAATGCGGTTTCAATGCACTTTGCAGCTGGATTTTACTGTGCAGATTAGCAAAATCCACTTTGGGCTCTTTCTGCACATGCAGAATAATGCACTTTCAAACTGCTTTCGGTGCTCTTTGAAGCTGTGTGGAATGGCAAAATCCACTTGCAAACAGTTGTGAAAGTGGTTTGAGAATGCATTATTTTGCGTGTGCGGAAGGGGCCTTGCACACCATTGTGAAAGTGGATTGAAAGTGCCTTATTCTGCACGTGCGGAACTTAGCCTCTCTCTCACAGAGGCGTTTCCCCCACGGAACGCTCCCTTCACTCGGAGAAGGCCTCGAAGCTTCCGCTCTGCCCCTGGGTCTTATTAGAAGAAACTTTCCAGCAGGGCTGGCGGCTTGTCAAAGAAAGCCCCGGAAGGTGCTTGCATCATTTTGTCTCATTGGGAAGAGGCTGGCAAGGCCGTAAGGGAGGAGAAGGTGAGTTTTGTGCATCCAGCAGAAAGCCTGTGTTGTTGGCTAGTTTCAGAACTAGGAGGTGTCAACGTCAAAGAATCCAGCAGCGCCTTTAAACGCAGTAACACAGGAGTGTGGAAGCATGAGCAGAATTAGGCTCCAGTCGAAGAAGAAGAAGGAGAAGGAGAAGGAGAAGGAGAAGGAGAAGGAGAAGAAGAAGAAGAAGAAGAAGAAGGAGAAGAAGAAGAAGAAGAAGAAGAAGAAGAAGAAGAAGAAGAAGAAGAAGAAGAAGAAGAAGAAGAAGAAGAAGAGGAGGAGGAGGAGGAGGAGGAGGAGGAGTTTGGATTTATATCCCCCCTTTCTCTCCTGCAGGAGACTCAAAGGGGCTGACAATCTCCTTGCCCTTCCCCCCTCACAACAAACACCCTGTGAGGTAGGTGGGGCTGAGAGAGCTCCAAGAAGCTGTGACTAGCCCAAGGTCACCCAGCTGGCGTGTGTGGGAGTGCACAGGCTAACCTGAATTCCCCAGATAAGTCTCCACAGCTCAGGCGGCAGAGCTGGGAATCAAACCCAGTTCCTCCAGATCAGAGTGCACCTGCTCTTAGCCACTACGCCAGTAGTAGTAGTAGTAGTAGTAGTAGTAGTAGTAGTAGTAGTAGTTTGGATTTATATCCCCCCTTCTCCTGTAAGGAGACTCAAAGGGGTTTACAAACTCCTTTCCCTCCCCCGCCCACAACAAACACCCTCTGAGGTGGGTGGGGATGAGAGAGCTCCGAAGAACTGTGACTAGCCCAAGGTCACCCAGCAGGAATGTAGGAGTGTGGAAAGATGTCTGGTTCACCAGATAAGCCTCTGCCACGCAGGTGGAGGAGTGGGGGAATCAAACCTGGTTCTCTAGATTAGAATCCACCTGCTCTTAACCACAACACCACGTTGGGACTCTTCCACCAAAAAGACACAAATTGGCTTTATTACTGCAGGCTTTCTTGGAGACATCTGTATTCTTGCTTATCTGCCTGGGGTTTTTAACAGACATTCTTTTCCAGACTATTTTTTAATACATTGGGTGCAGTAGCCTAAGGCTAGTGTTGGGTTTACCGCAATCTCCTCTGAGTATCCCTGAAACAGAAAAGTATTTACACCAGCTGGTGTGCCAATTTGGAAACGCATTCTCTGCTTACACAACATACAGCGACTGTAAATTCCATATTGAGAAGCTTAAAAAGATTTCGGTTTCACGACTGAGAAGCTTTGAAAGCTTTGTAGGGGACTTTAACTGGCCCTTCGCTCTAATACCGGTAAGGACCTTCAAAGCTCTGCACTGAAGCTGTTTATTTCTTTAAGAGTAAAATTAACTCTGGTTTGGAGTTGGAAGAGACCCCCAAAGGTCATCAAGCCCAACCCCCTGCAATGCAGGAACACACGATCAAAGCACTCCTGACAGATGGCCATCCAGCCTCTCTTTCAAAACCTCCAAAGAAGGAGACTCCACCACACTCCGAGGTTGTGTATTCTACTGTCAAACAGCCCTGACTGTCAGGACGTTTTTCCTGATGTTTAGGTGGAATCTCTTTTCCTTCACCTTGAACCCATCACTCCTGGTCCTAGTCTCTGGAGCAGCAGAAAACAAGCTTGCTCCCTCACCAACATGACATCCCTCAGTGGTGGCGAACCTATGGCACTCCAGATGTTCATGGACTACAATTCCCATCAGCCCCTGCCAGCATAGCCAATTGGCCATGCTGGCAGGGCCTGGATGGGGAATTGTAGTCACGTGGAACATCTGGAGTGCTCCATAGGCTCAGCTTAAATCCGTGAGAATAACATCTCCACACGGCTATCATGTCACCTCTTCACCTTCTCTTCACCAAACTAAACATCCCCAGCTCCCTGAGTCTCTCCTCGTGGGGCACAGGTGACAAACTCGCGGCCCTCCAGATGTTATGGACTACAGTTCCCATCACCCCCTGCCAGAATTATGCTGGCAGGGGGATGATGGGAACTGTAGTCCATAACATCTGGAGGGCCGCAAGCTTGACACCTATGTCGTAGGGCATGGGTGTCAAACTCGTGGCCCTCCAGATGTTATGGACTACAGTTCCCATCACCCCCTGCCAGAATTATGCTGGCAGGGGATAATGGGAACTGTAGTCCATAACATCTGGAGGGCCGCGAGTTTGACACCTGTGTCGTAGGGCATGGACTCCAGACCTTTGACCATAATGGTTCCTTGTAACTGGCACGGAACAGTAATAACAGAAATCTTTTCTTTATTTTGATACTGCTTTTGTTTATTAGGCTGTGTTGGGCTTGCTGCGTGCTTGGTCTTCGTCCTGTCCAGTCCTTGTGTTTTAAAACAGAAATATGACTTCTGAAATTAATATTCCTCCACCTTAGGTTCTTTTTAAAATGCGCTGAGCATCCTCTGCAGTATAACTCCCTTTCCTATGTCTGCCAACCTCCAGATGGTATCTGAAGATCTCCTGGGGCTAGAACTTATCTCAAAGCGACAGAGATCAGATATCCTGGGAAAAAGGGCTGTTTTGGGAGGTGCGCTCTATGGGCCTGCATCGCAGGGGAGTCGCTCCCTAAACTCTACCCTTCCCAGACTCCACCCTGCAGAATCTCCAGGAATGTCCCAACCTGCAGGTGTGGCAAACGTATGCCTCTCCCCACCTGACTGTACCCTTGTGAGAGCCAGCGTGGTGTCGTGGTTAAGAGCAGGTGCACTCTAATCTGGAGAACCGGGTTTGATTCCCAGCTCTGCCACTCGAGCTGTGGAGGCTTATCTGGTGGACCAGATTAGCTTGTGCACTCCAACACATGCCAGCTGGGTGACCTTGGGCTAGTCACAGTTCTTCGGAGCTCTCTCAGCCCCGCCAACCTCACAGGGTGTTTGTTGTGGGGGGGGGGGGAGGGAAAGGAGTTTGGATAAGTCGCCATCTGCAAATTTTAAATTGTTTAAATTCTATGAATTTAATATTGTTATAGATTGTTTTTATATTTGTATTTATATGATGTTGATGTACACTGCCCTGAGCCCTCTGGGGGAGGGTGGTTTAAAAATGAAATAAATAAATAAATAAATAAGCCCCTTTGAGTCTCCTTACAGGAGAGAAATCCAAACTACTACTACTACTACTACTACTACTACTACTACTACTACTACTACTACTACTACTACTACTACTACTACTTCTTCTTCTTCTTCTTCTTCTTCTTCTTCTTCTTCTTCTTCTTCTTCTTCTTCTTCTTCTTCTTCTTCTTCTTCTTCTTCTTCCCCAGTTAAGCCTCTTTTATGCCCCACCTTTCTCTGTCCAAACCAGTGAGCCCCACCCTATGGTTCCACAAGGGGATGAGCCAAACTCATCGAGAAAATGTCCACCAGAACCTCCACCCTCAGTGACAGTCTACCCCTAAGTATCAGTTGCTGGGAGGACTCTTAATTTTGGATGGCTTTTGTGAGAAAAGAAGGCATGTTGGGATCTCGCAGGGGTTGTCCAAGAGTGGAAATGTGTGTTTGGAGGGATTCCTTCAACAGGAAGCAGGAACTTGTTTCTATCATATCCGGAGCTCCGGGAAGTGGGAATTTTGCAGCAAGGAATGCGAGGGAGTCTTTCGGCCTGCCCTGCTTTTGATAAACAGGGCAATCTCGTGCCTGGCTCCAGTCTGAAGACGCTCTCTGTTCAATTTTAATTGCTCTGTTGTTAAGGGGGAACAGGGCTGTAGTCAGGGGCTACCGACTCTCATTGGGAAATTCCTGAAGATTTTAGGATGTACAAGGTATAATGTACAAACTGTAATTTAATTATGACTACATTTGAAAGATGAACTTGAGATATTAGATCAGACCTGGGCATTATACGGCCCGGGGGCCACATCCGGCCCGCCGGATGACCCTGACTGGCCCTTATGACAGACTTGGCCCTGGCCTAAGAGGACCTGTTTAGAACCGCGCTGCTCACGCTAACCCTCCCCCTTCCCCCCTCACCTTGCCACTGCGCCGGAAAGGGCCTCTGAGAAAGGCCACGCCCCTCACGCAGTGGCTTCTGGGGCGTTCCCCTCCTTTGAAAGCCCCGCAGAAGCCAGTTGCCTTGGCTGCCTGCTTCTGCGGGGCTTTCAAAAGCGCCAGTCAATGAAAAAAGTAGGTCAAGGGACTTAAGTCTCCCCACTTGCTGGATTGTCACAGTGGACAACTATGCAGGTAGGTTAAGCCTGTGATTCTTTGTGCCAAATAGTGTTGCATGCAGAACTGTTGCCACTGATTCCAAGTTGATCTGTGCACCTGTCTGTCACTTATCAGCCCCTATGATGCAGAATTGAGTTCAGCCTTTTCGCCCGGCCTGCCACAATATTTTCTGTTTCTTATGCGGCCCCATGGAAAAAATAATTGCCCAACCCTGTGTTAGATGTTTTGTCGAAGGCTTTCATGGCCAGAATCACTGCAGTGTTGTGGGGTTTCTGGGCTGCATGGCCGTGTTCCAGTAGCATTTTCTCAGGATGTTTCACCTGCATCTGTGGCTGGCATCTTCAGAGGATCCCCTGAGATCTGATGATAGTAAAACAGGTATATATAGAGGTATATATACCAACCCTGAGATTGTGGCAAACTTTCTCCTTGAAATAATTGAATGCAAACAATCCAGTAATGGGTCTAAGTACGTTTAGAGCAGTGATGGCGAACCTATGGCACGGGTGCCAAAGGTGGCACTCAGAGCCTTCTCTGTGGGCACGCGCAAACAGAGTCCCCCCCCCCCCACACACACACATCTAGGCTGGCCTGGGCCACTGGTCTCGATTATTTGCATTAAACCTAAGACCTAGTTTTGGGGAAGCAGTGTAGGTAACCCTGTTAAGCGCTGTTAAACCCCACTGATTTTCATGCGAAGAACTAAAGCGCAATCCTTTACCTGGGAGTAAACTCGGTTGCTGGCAATGGGGCTTGCTTCTGAGCAAACCCTCCTAGGGTCGTGATTTACCCATGGGAAGAGTTGCACGGTTGCTTCAAAGCAAAGCCACCAACTACCACCAAGTTTGCTCCCGAGTAACGCACGCCTCAGAGCCAACCGTTTTTTCTAAATTAAAACCTCAGTATTCAGGTTAAATTGCCGTGTTGGCACTTTGTGATAAATAAGTGGGTTTTGGGTTGCAATTTGGGCACTCGGTCTCGAAAAGGTTCGCCATCACTGGTTTAGAGCATTAGCAATTAACTTCTCTCTCAGCAGTGGCATAGGAGGTTAAGAGCTCATGTATCTAATCTGGAGGAACCGGGTTTGATTCCCAGCTCTGCCGCCTGAGCTGTGGAGGCTTCTCTGGGGAATTCAGATTAGCCTGTGCACTCCCACACACGCCAGCTGGGTGACCTTGGGCTAGTCACAGTTCTTCGGAGCTCTCTCAGCCCCACCCACCTCACAGGGTGTTTGTTGTGAGGGGGGAAGGGCAAGGAGATTGTAAACCCCTTTGAGTCTCCTGCAGGAGAGAAAGGGGGGATATCAATCCAAACTCCTCCTCCTCCTCCTCCTCCTCTTCTTCTTCTTCTTCCTTATTACACCACCTTACTCTAATATTTTATCGCTATACTACAATATATTAAGCTTGGAATTTAGCATGTCTCTGTAGCGGTTTCTGGAATGTTTATCTGCGGTATTAATTTTAGATTTAACGTGTGTCTTAATTTCCGTCTTTTGCTAATAGTAATTATAACAAACATGGCCAGTATGACGCAGACAGAATTTGCTTGTTGTTGGGTGGTCCGGGCCCAGTGGAATGTGAATTGGTGGCCTTCTTTTTGTGTGAAGATGTGAACATGGACTGATGTGTCTTGCGGGTTGGCATTGGATGTGTTTTGCTATATTGGTTTGTTTTGTAGCTGCGGTGTTCTTTTAACATGCCAATAAAGGCTTTCTGTATAGAGGTATATATACTCCACTTGCTTTACTACCATAGATCCTCTGAAGATGCCAGCCATAGTTGCAGGCGAAACAACAGGAGAAAATGCTACTGGAGCACGGCCATACAGCCCGGAAACCCCACAACACCCCCGTGTTTCCAGCCGGGAAAGCCTTCGGCAATACAACGTTAATCATCAATTTGACTTTTGGCTGTCATATTCTACATCAATTAAACTTTTCACCTGGCCATCTGGCGCGCTCTGTTTCCTGGTTTGTCGCTATCTTGTTGTGTAATCTGGGCTGTGTTAGGACACAAAGCATAATAGATATCAGTGTCCATTCATATCTATTTAAACATCTCACTCTCTTAATTCAGTCGGGGGGGTGATCTAATTGAGTGCTAGGGGTGACAGCTCAGCCACTGACTCTCCATTTCATAGGTGTGAAACTCGCGGCCCTCCAGATGTTATGGACTACAGTTCCCATCATCCCCTGCCAGCATCCCAGATCAACCTGGGCCTATAAGACATAACAACAATGCTGGCAGGGGGTGATGAGAACTGTAGTCCATAACATCTGGAGGGCCGCGAGTTTGACACCTGTGCTCTATTTTATATAAAACCGATTACAGCTGAATACATCATACTACTGAAAAAGCAACGTTGTTATGTCTTATGGGCCAGGTTGCTCTGGGATGCCAACTTCCAGGTGGGACCTGGGGATCTGCTGGAATTGCAGTTCATTGGTTATCCTGGAGAAAAGGGAGAATTGGAGGGCGGGGGGGGGGGGCTCTGCATCATTGTCCCCCATTGAGGTCTCTGCCTTCTTCCGCTGAGCTCTCTGCCTTCCCTCATTGAGGTCTCTGCCTTCTCCCGTTGAGCTCTCTGCCTTCCCCCATTGAGGTCTCTGCCTTCTCCCGTTGAGCTCTCTGCCTTCCCCCATTGAGGTCTCTGCCTTCTCCCGTTGAGCTCTCTGCCTTCCCCCATTGAGGTCTCTGCCTTCTCCCGTTGAGCTCTCTGCCTTCCCCCATTGAGGTCTCTGCCTTCTCCCGTTGAGCTCTCTGCCTTCCCCCATTGAGGTCTCTGCCTTCTCCCGTTGAGGTCTCTGCCTTCCCCCATTGAGCTCTCTGCCTTCTCCCGTTGAGCTCTCTGCCTTCCCCCATTGAGCTCTCTGCCTTCTCCCTCAAATTTCCTGGAGTTTCCCACCAAGAGATGGCAACCTCATCCTTCCATCCCCTGCTAGTGGCAACCCTAGGCTAGAATCCTCGATTCATAGAGTTGGAAGAGACCACAAAGGCCATCAAGTCCAACCCCTTCGCAATGCAGGAACACACAGCCAAAGGGTGGGCCTGTGGAACTCCCCGCCTAGTGAGCGAGAGTTCGTCAGGTCAAGCCTACCCCGCCCTTGCGCCCTTTTGTGGAATTTGGGTGCCTCCCACCCTGGAGGGTGAGTCACGCGTCCTTTCCGGCCGCGGGGCTTGCTTCCGAGTAGACGTGTGCCAGCTCGGCGGGATAACACGTGCCAAGGCGGGGCCCCGAGCCTAACTTTCCCTTTTGCTTTTTCCTGGGCCTTCTTTTCCCGCGGCTTCCCCATTGGCTGCCGGCGTCCCGAATCCGGATTAAAGGAGTTCGGCTCCTCCCTCCCGAAGCCGGCTCCCTCGTGCGCCCTCCCCGCCCTCCCTCCCCGCTCGGTGCCCAGAGAGAGTTTGCCAGCGGAGCCGAGCGCCGGCTGCTCCGGATCAGCCTGCGCCGCTTGCCCGGCTCGGCGCGTCCACACGACGGCGGAGTAAGGGAAGCGGGTCGCGGAAAACAATCGGATCCGGACCGGGCTTCGGATTTGGCCGGCAAGCGGGAAGCAAGCGCCGCTTTCTCTTTCGGCTCCTGTTTGGAGCCGCTCGGGGGGGGGGGGTGATTTGCGTCCCGGGAGCGCGAGTTCGAGCCCCCTTTCCGGCCCCTGGGAATAAAATGTGCTGGCCGGGGGCGCCTTTACCTGCGGGGAGCCACGGATCTGGACCCTTCCAGGCGCAGGTAAGAGCGTCCTCCCGGAGAGGTGGCAAAGATCTCCCCGGTTGAGAGGGGATCGAGGCCGTGACCCGCGCGGGGTGGCTTTCAGGCCGTTGGCACGAGTCCAGTGGGGGTCTAAAAGCGGATCCCCCCTGTGCGAACATAGAGGGACAGCTTATCTATTGCATCAGATCCATGGACTGGGAGAGGCAGCTGTGGAGTCCTGAGCACAGCTGGAATTGCTTCCAAGGAAACCTTTGGCTCCAGCTGTGCGAGGGTCCAGATGTTCTCTTTGGGGGGAGGGCGTTTGAGTTGCAGGCAACCTTTCTCAATACATCAACACCGCCTTTCAAATACGGATCATTGTTTAGTCTGCTCCCGGACGGGTTTGGAAGAGCGCCCAAACGTGTCTCTTCCCGGGAATCGATCCGGCAGCCCTGGGATCTGTTGAGACTCAGGGCAGACCAGGGGAAAAAAAATGCCCTTTCTGGAAATACCAGAGTGAAATCTATCCAGTTCCAGGGGGAGGAAAAAACCCAACACACGCATGGAGTTAAACATATATTTTTTTTGCCAAAAAAATAGAAAATTGTTTGAGTTAAACCCTCAAAGTGTCTCAAAAATTCTTGGCAGGAATTCTAACCTGGGTAGGAAGAAGAAGGCGGTTGGGAAGCACTCTTCACATGCTCAGGAGCTCCCTGGCCCCAGTGGATCTGCTAAGAAATGAATGAAGCACTAAAGTGTAACCTGATCCCTCCTATAGAGATGGGCTGGTTTTCATCTGGCTAGGTTCATGCATGCATGCATGTGTGTGTGTGTGTGTTTGTTTAAATGTCATGACTCCCTTTCCTCCCCAGCGAACTGTGGGGGATTTTCCCCCCTCCCACTGCTGTCCCCTCTCCAAGATCATCTGTTTCTCATCCAACGGGTTCTGCAAATATCTTGACCCTCCGGCTCTGCGTTCAGACTTCCCAGCCATTTATGAGTTGGCGAAAGTTTGCCCCGGGAACCGGCTGTATACGGGTGGATATGGGGGGCAAGAGAGGAGAAATGGTTTGTCTGGAAACATGTGGTCAGATCCAGTAGCAAGCTTTTGCATCGGTTATTTGGGGACCGGGCCCAGCCTGTGAACCATTATTCCTCCCCCCCCCCCCAACCATAACACTCATGTACACAAATGCGCTTAGGAGATACCATAATAATGCGTAATGCCTGGCCTAGCGGCACCAGGGAAATACTTAGTGGTGGTGTTCTGCAGAGAAAAAAGAAGAAGAATTTGGATTTGTATCCCCCTTTCTCTCCTGTAAGGAGAGGAGCTTACAATCTCCATTCCTCCCCCCCCCCCCACAACAAACACCCTGTGAGGTGGGTGGGGCTGAGAGAGCTCCGAAGAACTGTGACTAGCCCTTAGTGACTTTTGTGTTATTTATTTGGGCTGATCAGGGATCACGCCCAGCCCACTGGCTGCACGTTCAAGCGTGTTGTGGGTTTTCCGGGTTGCGTGGCCATGTTCCAGCAGCATTTAAGTAGATTTTAACGGATTTTAGTACTATATTGTTTGTTATTGATTTTAATTAATTGTGTATGTGTGAATGTTGTACTCCACCCAGAGCCCCTAGGGGATGGGGCGGTTTAGAAATCGGAAGAATAAATAAATAAATAAATAAATAAATAAATAAAATTTTGTTCTGCCGTTTCGCCTGCATCTGTGGCTGGCGTCTTCTGAAGATGCCAGCCACAGATGCAGGCGAGACGTCAGGAGAGAATGCTGCTAGAACACGGCCACACAGCCCGGAAACCACACAGCACCCCAGTGATTCCAGCTGCGAAAGCCTTCGACAATACACAACTGCGATTGCTTATTAAAGGTGCTACAAGGAATTGATACCGTGTTTCCCCGAAGATAAGACAGTGTCTTATATTAATGTTTGCTCCCAAAGATGCGCTATGTCTTATTTTCAGGGGATGCCTTATTTTTCCTGTGTTCTGTTTGTCAGGCATGCTTCCAAACAAAAACTTTGCTACGTCTTACTTTCGGGGGATGCCTTATATTTCGCACTTCAGCAAAACCCTCGACTATGTCTTATTTTTCGGGGATGTCTTATATTAGGGGAAACAGGGTATCGGATGTGGTTTAATGCTCGATGGAATGTGCCACACGGTTTCCCTATCAGCAAGTCACACCGTTTCGCAGCTGTGGTTGCGCGTGGCTTTGCCCGTCTTGCAGGGAGAGACCCGGCGACCGTCACACAAAGAGCTGCACACCTGGTGTCAAACTCTAGTCACATGAAAGAATCTGAAGGCTTTACAGACTTCTCGCGTTTGCCGCCCCCAGGGCAGGTGTCCACAACCGGATTGTGCGGCATGCCGTTTTGCCGCAAAGGTATTTTAAGGGGATTCCTTGCTGGGATTGCTGATTGGTTATGAACCGAGAGTTTTTACTGTTTGGTATGTTATGCTGATAAATTACCAAATGAAGAATCCATCTGTCTGCCTCTCTGGCTGTCTACTTGGAAGGAGCGATGTGGTTGGTTTCCGATTTGGCTTGGCCAACAACACTGTGCGGGCCGGCATGGCAGCGTGGGCGGTTTTTTATGAAGGACGGCTTTCTCTTGCTGCAGACAGAGGCAATTGCCCGCAAGGACTTGGCCTCCCCCCCCCCCGCCCCCTTGAAATCACAAAGGCAGAGCTGTCAAAACGAATGGTAGAAGCCAGAAGGTCACACTTGCTGGGGGAAACCCTTTTCTCTAGCTGCCCCAAAGGAGAGAAGTCCTGAAGGCATCAGGTCGGCTGCTGAGCAGGGATTGGGTGCTTTTGGTAAGGAAGATGCCTGCCCGCTTGGGTCACGATGCCCTTCCACACCGTGCCTCGAGCAACCGCCTTTTTAAAGACAAAACAGGCGCCACCCATTTCTTAGGGTTGAACTCAGCGGCAAACAGGAAGTTTCTAGAAAGAGCCCTCTCCCTTGCAGGGTCTTGGGTCTCGATTGGTCGCTTGGAGCTCGTCTGTCCTCATTTACTGTTCCCAGATAGCATTTTTTTTAAAGAAGAGTTTGGATTTATATCCCCCTTTCTCTCCTGCAGGAGACTCAAAGGGGCTTACAATCTCCTTGCCCTTCCCCACTCACAACAAACACCCTGTGAGGTGGGTGGGGCTGAGAGAACTCAGAGAAGCTGGGCCTAGCCCAAGGTCACCCAGCTGGCGTGTGTTGGGAGTGCACAGGCTAATTTGAATTCCCCAGATAAGCCTCCACAGCTCAGGCGGCAGAGCTGGGAATCAAACCCAGTTCCTCCAGATTAGATATGCGAGCTCTTAACCTCCTACGCCACTGCTGCTCTCTAAATCATGAAATTATACATTTTGTACTAACACTAGTAAACATCTTGAAATCACGCAGAGCTCTTTTGCACATTTAAAATATATTGCTATTCACTGCTAATTAAATATGAAATTCAGGAGCTTCCTGCAGCAGTAACATAGTTGGGGTTTTTTTTAAGTCCAGGAGACCATGAATAGCCCAACCCCTGTTATAAAATTCTCGATCTTCTTAACTAGATGCTAAAGGATGAACTTGATTCTGCCTCTGTTGATGATTTAAGTTCCAATATATACAGTTTTTTTAAAGCAAGAATTGCACGTGAAGACAAGTGTTGACCCATCGGTGGGACTATTCCTCAACCATCTCCTTTCACATGAAACAAACATTTCAAATACAGAGAAGTGTCAGATTTTCCCTTCCTCCATGTCCAGACAGAGCGTGAGGTGTGCAAAATTTTGGTATTGTTAGCCATTAGTCGCAACCCCTCTTTGGGAAGAAAACTATTATTATTATTATTATTATTATTATTATTTATTTAATTTGTATACCGCCCGATCCCCGAAGGGCTCCGGGCGGTGAACAACATTCACTACAACATCAACAGGAGCGGTCGTACAAATATAAACACATAGGCTCCATCCCATAAAATAGCTTAAAACTCATAAAACAGCAAAAAACCATAATACATAATAAAAGGCGTCCGACCCCAATTTAAAACCTACCCCCATGGGGGGGGATGGCAGGACCCCTCAATATGAGGGGACCCTGATGTAACTGCCCTAGGGGCAGGGCAGTAAGGGGGCACCATGTCAGCAGCTGGACACTCCAAAGGCCCGGTGGAACAACACAGTCTTACAGGCCCTGCGGAACTCACCCAGGTCCCGCAGGGCCCGGACAGCTGGAGGAAGGGTGTTCCACCAGGCCGGGGCCAGTGCCGTAAAGGTCCTGGCCCGCGTGGAGGCCAGCCGCATCATAGAGGGGCCAGGGGCCACCAGTAAGTTGGCCTCTGCAGAGTTGGGACATATGTCGACTAGATAATCTTTGTCGACTCTTTTCTTCCAATTAATCGGTTTCTTCTAATTAATCGGGTTGGAGTTTTAGCAGACCAACAGCTGTTGGCAGATGGTGATTGGGTGTTTGGAAAAATCATTGGCTAAAGAAGAAGAGGAGGAGTTTGGATTTATACCCCACCTTTCTCCTGTAAGGAGACTCAAGGTGGCTTACAAGCTCCTTTCCCTTCCTCTCCCCACTAACAAAGAAAACAACAGTTGAGGAAAACTATAGAAAGAACCAACTGTATACAAAACAATATAGATAAAATAAACACAATTTAATGTATACATACACTAAAACTAAGAGTAATCCAAAAATACCATAAACACATATAAAACAATTACTTCAGAGCAGCAAGACACCTTGTGAGGTAGGTGGGACTGAGAGAGTTCTGAGAGAACTGGGACTAGCCCAAGGTCACCCAG
This sequence comes from Sphaerodactylus townsendi, assembly GCF_021028975.2. NCBI lineage: Eukaryota > Metazoa > Chordata > Lepidosauria > Squamata > Sphaerodactylidae > Sphaerodactylus > Sphaerodactylus townsendi. The sequence goes on from NC_059441.1 coordinate 13,807,030, forward strand.
CAGGAATGTAGGAGTGTGGAAACACATCTGGTTCACCAGATAAGCCTGTGCCGCTCAGGTGGACGAGTGGGGAATCCAACCCGGTTCTCCAGATTAGAATCCACCTGCTCTTAACCACTACACCACAGAGTGGCTCACAGAGTGGGACTTGTTTGGTGCATTATAGATCGGAGAGATGTCTTTTTCCCCGGCCTGCTTTAGAAACAGCTGCCTCGCTTTCCCCTCTGTCAGAGTTGCTGCTGCTTGTGCATGTGTGATGGCTCCGGTTTCTGCAGACGTTTGGACCTGTGGCTGCAGAAGCTGGTTCAAAAGAGGAAACTGGAAACTTTGCACGCTCTTGACCTGGTGGCATTTTTCTATTGCAGCTTCAAGCTGCACAGTGGGGGCGGAGAGGCGCTGCAGAGGGGGCCGCGAGCGCCCTGCTATCTTGCAGGCATCTGGGTGATGAGGAGGAAGTGAAGATAAGCCCTGCGCTCAGGCCTTGCGATGTGCCAGGTCCCAGGACTGGTGCGATAAGATACAGCAAGTTCAGCGAGACAATACAGCCTGTTCATCGGCGGCTCCTGGCACAGGGCCTGGTTTATTGTTTTTGTGCGATTCTTCGATGTGTCTTGAGCTGGAGTATGGTGGGTGAGGAAGAAGGGGGTGGAGAAATCCTCCTCCCCAGTGTCCTTTCCATGCACACGCAGAGGCAAATATTTATCTCCTGCAGCGTGAGTTCAAGTGATGCACTCTCTTTGGTTCCGCCGGCCGTTGCCCAGGGTCCTTCTGGGAAAATCCCTTCTGAAAACAGAACGGGGCCCATTTATCGACGTGTCCCGCCTCTTTCCTAACCGAGATTGCTCGCTGTGGGGACTTTGCACGTGTTGAGATCGTGGCAGGCCTTCCTCCCTGCTTTTTAAGCTCAGTTTTCTTTCTTTCTGAAGGCTGATTGATAGGGGGATAGCTGGTCTGCCCTTCTGCCCCATTCCCACACATCACAGTCTTAAATCTGCTTTTGTGTCCTCTGTCCTTTGCTAGTGTCACGATTTCTATACTCTGGCCCCTTTCCGGGGGAGGAAACACCTCTGTGAGAGATAGGTTAAGTGGCCCCTTCCGCACATGCAGGAGCAGCAGTGGCGTAGTGGCTAAGAGCAGGTGCACTCTGATCTGGAGGAACCGGGTTTGATTCCCCGCTCTGCCGCTTGAGCTGTGGAGGCTTATCTGGGGAATTCAGTTTAGCCTGTGCACTCCCACACACGCCAGCTGGGTGACCTTGGGCTAGTCACAGCTTCTCGGAGCTCTCTCAGTCCCACCCACCTCACAGGGTGTTTGTTGTGAGGGGGGAAGGGCAAGGAGATTGTAAGCCCCTTTGAGTCTCCTTACAGGAGAGGCAGGGGGGTATAAATCCAAACTCTTCTTCTTGGAGCAGCAGTGGCGTAGGAGGTTAGGAGCTCGTGTATCTAATCTGGAGGAACTGGGTTTGATTCCCAGCTCTGCCGCCTGAGCTGTGGAGGCTTATCTGGGGAATTCAGATTAGCCTGTGCACTCCCACACACGCCAGCTGGGTGACCTTGGGCTAGTCACAGCTTCTCGGAGCTCTCTCAGTCCCACCCACCTCACAGGGTGTTTCTTGTGAAGGGGGGGAAGGGCAAGGAGATTGTAAGCCCCTTTGAGTCTTCTGTAGGAGAGAAAGGGGGGATATAAATCCAAACTCTTCTTCTTCTTCTTCTTTCAATCCACTTTCACAATAGTTTGCAAGTAGATTCTGCTATTCTGCACTGTAAAATCCAGCTGCAAAGTAAATTGAAAGTGCATTATTCTGCACATGTGGGCCTCTGTCTCACTAAAATAAAAAGACCCAAAATGGTAACTTCATTCACCATGTGCCGGGCCGTCGTTGTTTGGGAATGCCCTTTTTGGGCCCTGCAGGTCTTCCAGTATCTAACCTCTCATTGTGTATATTTGACAAGAACAGTTGGGTGTATGGTTAGAGCAGCCAGGATCCCTTCAGGCCTTGGCAAAGTTGGATGGTGGCGTAATTTGTAGTCCAGTAATAGGAGGCGTTCTGAGAAGCAGAGGGCCAGAAGGTTAAAACAGCTGATGATATCATTTTAATAAAGAATGCATGTCTCAATATTTCCGGGACTTCTGCACAAATGAAAGAAGGAAGGCTTCCTAAATGGCACTCGTTGACTTGAAAGAAAAAACGATTTGTGGGCAGAACAGGGTTGAGAAGGGGCTGTATCTCAGTGGGAACGAGACAGCATGATTTCTGGTGGCCGTGACCGAATTCACAGCTGTGCAGAACCTATCCTGCCGGTCAGGGCTTGCCTGTAAATATTTCACCCGCATTGTGACATACCCCCCCTGCACGAGGGTTTACGCAAGAGGGAACGCGGCTCTGATTTTGCAATCTGTCTGCAAACCTTGATTTGGACAGCTTCCGTTCTGATTTCATTTCTCCTTTGTGAGAAACTAGCGGGCTCCTCTTGATTTTGGGAATCGCTTCTCCGTCCTGGCGCCAAACGTTTTCGTTTTCAGCGCAGGATTCTCCCTGCAATCCAGGCAGATTTGATCTGAACGTCCTTGGGGGTGGGTGGGGGTGGGTGGGAAAACAATTCATTGCTTGTTGTTGTAACGTTGCCCTGAGTCAGACCACCAAGGTTGCGTTGCAAACCTGAAAGGGGGGGGGGGGGATAGAAATCTCTTGGCATTACAGTGAATCTCCAAGCAACAGGTCTCTGGGGGGGACGGGGGACGGCACTTTCAGAGGGTGGACTCTACGGCTCTCTCGCCTCTGGGTTGCCAAATCTGGGTTGGGGAATTCCTTGAGATTTGGGTAGAGTTGCCATCTCCGGGTTGGAGAATACCTGGAGAATTTGGGATGGAGCCTGGAGAGAGGAGAAACCTTACAAGGGTATAATGTCATAAAAGTCCACGCTCCAAAGATTAAAAGTCGCATATGAAGAAGAAGAAGAGTTTGGATTTATATCCCCCCTTTCTCTCCTGCAGGAGACTCAAAGGGGCTGACAATCTCCTTGCCCTTCCCCCCTCACAACAAACACCTTGTGAGGCAGGTGGGGCTGAGAGAGCTCCGAGAAGCTGTGACTAGCCCAAGGTCACCCAGCTGGCGTGTGTGGGAGCGAACAGGCTAATCTGAATTCCCCAGATAAGCCTCCACAGCTCAGGCGGCAGAGCAGGGAATCAAACCCGGTTCCTCCAGATTAGATACACGAGCTCCTAACCTCCTACGCCACTGCTGCTCCCACGCCACTGCTGACATGGAGGCTGGCATCTCTATGGGGCACCGCGGATGAGTTTCCCACATGTGGGGACGTTTTATACTTCCTAGTTAAAGTTGCTCCAATCCAAAGAAACCGGGCCGTTTTGAAATATACCAGGTTGTGACCGTGCTCCGACCCTACCTGCCAATCAGTTGGTATGGAGGAAAGCCCCCTCTCCCAAAATGTATTGTGGCAATTTCTTAATTTAAATTCTATTGTTTTATTTTTCGATTTAGAGTCCGTCCTCCCTCGCAGGGCTCATGGCGGCGAATAGCCACAATTTAAAACGACATGAAACATCAACAGCCCTAAAACCAATTGGCACGCTTTTGACCCCGCTTCCTGGTTCTTTCATTAAAGCATTTAGACGCATAAGAGGTTTTATTTTTACCTCGGTTCCCTCTTCTGTAGAATTTAAATGACCGGCGCACATTCTCTGAAGACTTTTTTTTAAATTATGCTATTTATAGTCTGCCTTTTTCACAGGAGGTCAAAGCAGAGTAGACTTGGACCCCTTCCGCACGTGCAGAGTAATGCACTTTCAATTTACTTTTGCAGCTGTGCGGAATAGCAAAATCCACTTGCAAACAGTTGTGGAAGTGGATTGAAAGTGCATTATTCTGCAAGTGCGGAAGGGTCTCTAGTGAGACAGTACAATCACAGAGATGGGGTATTCAATAACCGAGTCCTGACAAACCTGGCTTTTGCAATCTCCTTTATTCTGTTAGCAATCCCCCTCCCAGTTTCCCAAGAAATGTGAGAAAGAGTTAGTTTTGGAACCAAGGCACCCCTAGGTCAGCGGCAGAAAGAGACACTCCTGGCATCCTACTCCCACAGGATAATAGAAGCAACTCCTGTCCTAGTGAGTATAAAATGTCAGGGGAAAGCCTAGTTATCTACTCAAGAGTGTGAAGCCATAAAGGAAAGATCAAGGAAAGAATGTCCCAAGACAGCAGTGATAACATATAGCAGGCTGGTTACGTATATCTTGTAGCAATGAGATTGAGCTAGGAATGCACCTCAATCATCCAGATGCGGTTCCCCTGACACCACCAGATTTTTACTGAGAAGATCTGTGCTTTCTCCACACAACGTTCCCTTGTTTACGCCTCATTTAATTGACGTTGGCGGTAGGGGTTTTTTTTTTGGCTAGCAAAACCCCTCAAGGACACACCAGATTTTAACAAAGAAGCGCCTCGCACGGCTCAAACGAACGTCGATTGTGTCCTGGCACAACGGTTGCCCGCTAACTCTCTGGGCGCATTTTGCACGCACGTGGATGTTGGCCATAACGCCGCCATGCACCAGTGGCAGTATGGGTCTGGAGATTATAAGCATAAACTTATATTTGACATTAAGGAATTATCTAGAGCCTTTATGTATAAAACGTTCAATGAAAGACGGTTCCTTTTCACTGCCAACAGAGGGAAGGTGATGAAATTGTAGCAACGGAAGTAAAACACGGTCCAGAAGGCCTTGCGGCTTGACCAGAGTTTTACCGGCTACAAAACATGTACACTGTACGGAAACTAAGTTCAAAGGACCCAGGATGAATAAGCTTTGATGTACACCCCTTCGCTTTTGTCTGACAGATAACTTCCTGAAGGAAAGGGGATCAGAGCCGCAGGTGTAAGCCGTGACTTTCTCATAACAAGGTCTGACGTCATGATTAAGGGAGTTTATGAATGTTGCTGAAGATGGATTAAAAGTTTTGCTGAAATAGGTTGTGGGTTAAAATTAAAATGGTGTTAGGGAATAGTTATCACATGTATTGTTTGATCAATATATACAGTGGTGGGATCCAAAAATTTTAGTAACAGGTTCCCATGGTGGTGGGATTCACATAGTGGCGTAGCGCCAATGGGGCTGGGCATGGCGTGGCCGGGCATTCCGGGGGCGGGGTATTAATAATTTCTCTGTTACTGTAAAAAACTCTTACTGTAAAAAAAAAGTTCCTAATTTCCAGCTGGTATCTTTCTGTCCATAATTTAAACTCATTATAGCAAGTCCTATCGTCTACTGCCAACAGAAACAACGACTTCTCCTCGAATTGACTGCCTGTCAAATATTTAATCCTTTCAAATACTTAATTTTGTTTCGAGAAATCAAAAGAAGGACACTTTCCTTCAACAAGGAACTTTACCATATTTCTAAAACATGTTTTGAAAACAGCCCAACAACAGGGAGAATGATCCCGTTTTCTACCTTCGCTAACCAGCCACATAGGAAACAACAGGACTTTGTGATTTTTGGACCTAATGGAATTTCTAAGGGAAAAGCAGACCCAATTAGTGACCCCCTCTCGGCACACACAAATAATGAGTAACCCACTCTCGGGAACTGGTGAGAACCTGCTGGATCCCACCACTGAATATACATATGTGGAATTTGTATTATTTTAACTTCTTGATGATGAATGAATGGAGAGAGCTATGTTCTCTGTGCCCTTGAAAGCTGATAAGACTCTGCTTCAAACAGTGTTTTAGAAAATGCCTAGTTGCCCAGGAGAATTGGGTACCTGCCTGAAGACTTTTGGAATTAGCCCCGGAACTTCAAAGGACCCCTGAGATCTAGCAACACTCCCTAAAATGATATATTGCATAGGGTCGAGATGACCAGAATGGAAGAGAAATGTTTAGATAGTTAATTGGCAGTGTTATATTGAAGTGTAAAGTTTTGTTACGACATATGTAAGATTTATGGTTTTGTTATGAATAGAGATGCATTTGGGGTTTTTTTTACCCTTTTCCTTATTAAAAAAAGGCTAACTTTCTTGTCTGTTGAGTTCTTCCCCTTTGCTACCAGAACTCTTGTCAGGTTTTTTTTTGCTAGCAAAACCCCTCAAGGACACACCATAAGAACATAAGAACTAGCCTGCTGGGTCAGACCAGAGTCCATCTAGTCCAGCATGCTGCTACTCGCAGTGGCCCACCAGGTGCCTTTGGGAGCTCACCTGCAGGAGGTGAAAGCAACGGCCTTCTGCTGCTGCTGCTGCTCCCGAGCACCTGGTCTGCTAAGGCATTTGCAATCTGAGATCAAGGAGGATCAAGATTGGTAGCCATAGATCGACTTCTCCTCCATAAAACTGTCCAAGCCCTTTTTAAATCTATCCAGGTTAGTGGCCATCACCACCTCCTGTGGCAGCATATTCCAGACACCAATCACACGTTGCGTGAAAAAATGTTTCCTTTCCTTTTATTAGTCCTAATTCTTCCCCCCAGCATTTTCAATGTATGCCCCCTGGTTCTAGTATTGTGAGAAAGAGAGAAAAATGTCTCTCTGTCAACATTTTCTACCCCATGCATAATTTTATAGACTTCAATCATATCCCCCCTCAGATGTCTCCTCTCCAAACTATAGAGTCCCAAACACTGCAGCCTCTCCTCATAAGGAAGGTGCTCCAGTCCCTCAAACATCCTTGTTGCCCTTCTCTGCACTTTTTCTATCTCTTTGATATCCTTTTTGAGATGTGGCGACCAGATTTTAACACCAGATTAATTCAGCCTCTTGTCTCCTGGCATAAAGTAGCCTGCCGAAGTTGCTCCACGGACAGCTAGAAAAGTATGTGGAGCAGCTAGGTATAGGGTCAAAGGTTAAAAGCTTGGTAAAAGGTATGCAAGAAAAGGATTTTGGAGAAATTGATATTTTATCTTTTGAAATAATATTTTTAGTGTTCACCTGTCATAAATAATTGAATTTGTATATGTCTCGTGTCTGGATTCGTTAGAAAGATGAACTATGAAGGAATGCACACGTGTTAAGGGAAAAAAGAAAGATCAAAGGTTAAAGGGAACTAGCAGGTTACAATACATTTATAATCACTGTGAATGCTTCTATATTTTAACTAATACTGGAATAATTACCTAAGAATATGTAGATCGCTCACGTTAAATGGATCTTAGCATAATCACAGCGCAAGCATAATTACTTTGTAATTAATTTGATATTTTTCTCGAATCAGCGTACATGTAATACTTTGACTATCCTTGATAAAGGCGGGTGTCGCTGTGTGGATCTAGGAATGAAAATCTGTCAGAGTTAGAGGCAACACAGATGTCTTGGCCACTGAGTGCTTCTGAGGGATGTAGAGTCAAGTTATGGGGTAAAAGCTCTGTGAGGATTATGTTGTCTCTTGAGAAAGATCGTTACTTCAAAATGAATAATGAAGAAGAAGAAGAAGGGAAGAGTTTGGATTTATATCCCCCCTTTCTCTCCTGCAGGAGACTCACTTACAATCTCCTTGCCCTTCTCCCCTCACAACAAACACCCTGTGAGGTAGGTGGGGCTGAGAGAGCTCCGAGAAGCTGTGACTAACCCAAGGTCCCCCAGCTGGCGTGTGTGGGAGTGTACAGACTAATCTGAATTCCCCAGATAAGCCTCCACAACGCGGGCGGCAGAGCTGGGAATCAAACCCGGTTCCTCCAGATTAGATACACGAGCTCTTAACCTCCTACGCCACTGCTGAAGGGAAATTAAAATCTGGTCGGAGCAAGTTTTGAAATGTGAGGTATTAATTTTTTTAAATGATTTTTTGGTCTATAAAAGGGATTGATGTAATGCACAAAACTTTGCATTACCCTGGCATCATCCCGTGCAGAAAATTCCTTTATTATTCTGCATAGTAAAAGATCCGCATGTCTGGAAAAAAAACCTGCGTCTGTCTTTGATTTCAGCAGTCTATCCTGAGTGAACTAGGAGAGCAATTCAGTTCTCGCTCCACAATAGTCCCTGAGTCCGTTCATACCTCCAACTGAGAATGGTTTTGGTTCATTCTTCCGCTAGGACTGTGTCCTTCTCAGCAATGCTTCCGGCCCTATGGATCTGGCTCAGCATGGTGTCGTGGTTAAGAGCAGGTGCACTCTAATCTGGAGAACCGGGTTTGATTCCCCACTCAGCCACTCGAGCTGTGGAGGCTTGTCTGGTGAACCAGATTAGCTTGTGCACACCAACACATGCCAGCTGAGTGACCTTGAGCTAGTCACAGTTTTTCGGAGCTCTCTCAGCCCCACCCACCTCACAGGGTGTTTGTTGGGGGGGGGGAGGGGATTGTAAGCCCCTTTGAGTCTTCTTACAGGAGAGAAAGGGGGTATATAAATCCAAATTCCTCCTCCTTCTGTAGATCTTGAATAAGATGGCCAATCCCCAGGCCAGTCTTGGAGACATCCCTGAACAAGCCCCAATATCCAGAGGACATAGGTCAGTGGTGGCACACCTTTGGCACTCCAGATGTTATGGACTACAATTCCCATCAACCCCTGCCAGCATGGCCAATTTGCTATGCTGGTAGGGGCTGATGGGAATTGTAGTCCATGAACATCTGGAGTGCCAAAGGTTCGCCACCACTGACATAGGTCAATTTCCCTGGAGCAGGGGTAGGGAACCTGTGGCTCTCCAGATGTTCAGGAATTACAATTCCCATCAGCCTCTGTCAGCATGGCCAATTGGCCATGCTGGTAGGGGCTGATGGGAATTGTAGTTCCTGAACATCTGGAGAGCCGCAGGTTCCCTACCCCTGCGAGGAAATGACTGCTCCAGAAAACGGACCCCACGCCCTTATATCCTGCTGAGGTCCCGCCCTTCCCCAAGCTCTGCCCACTGCAGGTTCCACCCCGCAAATCTCTCAGAAGCTCCCACTCCAGAGATGGCAACCAGAGGAAGTTGTCTTTCTCTCAGTTCTTGGCACTAGAAGACATTGCAAGGTAGTATGTTTTGCCAGGGTTTTTAAGTGGGATGGAAATGTTTTCTTGTTTTGCCTGCTTTGGTTTTCATTGGTTGCTGGGGAATTTTTATTTTTAAAGTCTGTTTGTTGTGGTTTTTTAACCCAGAGTTTTGTAAACTTGCCCTGAACCAAAGTTAGTAATTGTAACAACAGTGGGGTGCTGTGTGGTTTCCGGGCTGTACGGCCGTGTTCTAGCAGCATTCTCTCCTGACGTTTCGCCTGCATCTGTGGCTGGCATCTTCAGAGGATCTGATGGTAGGAAAGCAAGTGGAGTATATCTACCTGTTGGCGTGTCCAGGATGGGGGAAAGAACTATTGTCTGTTAACAAGTAAAGGGTGCAGTTAGCAAGCTAGATTTGCATGTGTTGAGTGGGATCCACCCATTAGCATGTGAGTCACAATGAAGATAGCAAGGTCACTAGGTGAGGTCATCTGAATAGAAGTAGTTCCCTTTGATTGTATTACTGCCTATAGTTATCCTGTGTTTGGGTGGAGCTGATTAGTCACTGTGTTGACTCTAGTGTTTTTCAACACTGGTAGCCAAGTTTTGTTCATTTTCATGGTTCCTTCCTTTCTGTTGAAATTGTCCACGTGCTTGTGGATTTTATGGCTTCTCTGTGTAGTCTGACGTAGTGGTTGTCAGTGGTCCAGAATTTCTGTTTTTTCCAAATAATATTCTGTGTCCAGGTTGGCTTATCATGTGTTCTGCTATTGCTGATTTTTTCTGGCTGAATTAGTCTGCAGTGCCTTTCGTGTTCTTTGATTCGTGTCTGAGCGCTGCGTTTGGTGGTCCCTAGGTAGACTTGTCCACAGCTACGCGGTATGTGGTAGACTCCTGCAGTAGCTAGAGGATCCCTCTTATCCTTATGCTGGACAGAACATTTGTTGAATTTTCTTAGTGGGTCTGTAGATTGTCGGTTATGCTTCTTCACCAGTTTTCCTATGCGGTCAGTGGGTTCCCTTGATGTACGGTAAGAACACTTTCCCTCTAGGTGGCTCGGAAACCACACAGCACTCCAGTGATTCCGGCCGTGAAAGCCTTCGTCAATAAATTGCTGATGCTGGCAGCATGATGCTGGCAGGGGATGATGGGAACTGTAGTCCATAACATCTGGAGGGCCGCGAGTTTGACACCTGTGAACTAGGCTGTAATTGCGACAGGGAGATGGCACATGGTGAGCTCCGGTGGGTGAGCATGCGTGCCGTGGACCAGCTGGGCGGCTGAGCCACACTAGGCCCTGATCACGTGATACGCACGAGCTGGAAGGGTGGAGCACACTCCCTACATATTAGGCAGCACGCGATCGCTCCGGCCTTCTTCGACGCCTTGAGCAAAACTGACCCGCCCTCCCTCCCTCCCTAATTTTTAAGGGTTGGGTGGGCTGCGACGCAAAGCAGAGGATTGGGCAGAGGAGCACATCCTTGTGGGGAGGCCGGCTGGTGTCCTGGACCTCCTCGCGTTTGGGGGCCTCCTTAAGAGGCTTGGGGTGGGGCGGGCTCATGGCGCATGCCGCGGAGGCCTCTGCAATTCGAGCCTGACACTCCAAGCAGTTAGGAGGCCACAAAGGGCGGGCGCCCCGGTGGCCCTGACCTTTCTGTCCTCCTCCAATAGGGATTGGGGTTGTTGCCCGGGTCAGCCAGGGGCGCTGACCGGCTGCTGATGTGCTCCTCTTGCGCACCCAGCTTCTGCCTCGAGGATGTAAATAATAAAAAGGGCTGCGGCCCAATTTATTCCAAGAATGTGTCCTGTGGTTATTCACCAGATACACACATCTGGACGCGAATGCACGAATCCGTTAGCCTCTGGCTGTTTAGACTCTAACAAATTTTAAGATTTGCTCCTCTCTCTGCTGTTCTGGCTGCCTTAGACAAAACCAGCTGCCCCACTGCAATTCATTAAAACTAGATATGGGTGCATTGAGCTACACCCATGGGTGTAGGGAGCAGCAGTGGCGTAGTGGTTAAGAGCAGGTGCCCTCTAATCTGGAGGAACCGGGTTTGATTCCCCGCTCTGCCACTTGAGCTGTGGAGGCTTGTCTGGGGAACCAGATTAAGTTGCACACTCCAATACATGCCAGCTGGGCGGACCTTGGGCTAGTCACAGTTCTTCGGAGCTCTTTCAGCCCCACCCACCTCACAGGGTGTTTGTTGTGAGGGGGGAAGGGCAAGGAGATTGTAAACCCCTTTGAGTCTCCTACAGGAGAGAAAGGGGGGGGGGTATAAATCCAAACTCCTCCTCCTCCTCCTTCTTGTGTTGATGCTTCAGTTTGTACTTTCCTACAGTAAAATCACCTGTATTGTTTACTTAATTGTTTTGGATTTGGGCCAGTGGGCATAGCGTAATAGTCATTTTCTTCCTCCTCCTCCTTCATCATCATACAAACTCCTCTTCCACTTCCGCTTCTGCTTCCTCTTCTTCCTCCTCCTCCTCCTCCTCCTCCTCCTTCTTCTTCTTCTTCGTCGTCGTCGTCGTCTTCTTCGTCGTCGTCGTCGTCGTCGTCGTCGTCGTCGTCTTCTTCTTCTTCTTCTTCTTCTTCTTCTTCTTCTATAACGGGGACAGCTAGGGTTGCCAACAGACCTGGAGAAAAAGATCCCTACCTCTTTAACAGAGACGTTGTGCAGGGAAACGGGCAAGTGAAATTTTTTTGCCTGGAGGTCAATAGCATTGCTGGGGGGGCTAACTTTCAATTAGGTTTCTGTTAAAGATACAGGGCATTTTTTCTCTCTGCAGGCAGTTAGCAACTGTCGCGGTCGCTCACCGTTCAGGTGAACGGAATCTAATTGCCTCAATCACTTACTCTACAGCAGATTTCATACCCTGCTTCCCACTCGGGCAACTGTGCAATGTATACATGATGGGAAATATCTTTATATCATGAGAACCACTTCCTTTATTTTGCTGTTCCCAGCAGGAACACATTCCATCCTTCAGGTGTTAGTCCCAAAGGTCAAACTTTGTCTTGGTTACGTGAAGCTCCCTTGCACTGGAGCAGACTATCTGTCCATCAAAGTCAGTCTTGGCTACTGGGACTGGTTGTCCAGGATCTCAGCCAGAGGACTTTCACATCACCCCTTACCTGGTCCTTTTAACTGGAGATGCCGGGAACAGAACCCGGGGCCTCTTGCGAGCCAAACAGATGTTCTACCACTGAGCTGTGTGTGACAAGTTTTGCAGAACATTGAAGACTGGATGTTTAAGTGCTAAAATATTTAGCCAGCATGGTGTAGTGGTTAAGAGATTAAGAACTCTGATCTGGGTTTGATTCCCCACTCTACCACTTGAACTGTGGAGGCTTATCTGGTGAACTACATTAGCTTGTTCACTCCCACACACGCCAGCTGGGTGACCTTGGGTTAGTCACAGTTCTTCGGAACTCTCTCAGTCCCACCTACCTCACAGGGTGTTTGTTGTGAGGGCGGGGGGACGGGAAAGGAGCTTGTAAGCCCCTCTGAGTCTCCTTACAGGTGGGGTATAAATCCAAACTCTTCTTCTTCTTCTAAAAAAGAAAAGTAAGGGGAGAGATGAGAAGTCCTTTCAAAGACTGGTGGCAAAATTCGTCTGCAGTTGCTGCTGGAAAATGCTGCAGTCTAAATGGGATTACTTTAGAACTGTAGTGGCGAACCTTTGGCACTCCAGATGTTATGGACTACAATTCCCATCAGCCCCTGCCAACTGGCCATGCTGGAGTGCCAAAGGTTCTGGAGTGCCAAAGGTTCGCCGTCACTGCTTTAGAAGATGCTGAAAGGAGTTTCCTTTAAATTGAACCAAGTTGCTGGGAACAGTGCAGCATTCTCTTTAGCGAATCTGAACCAGGGTTCTGTGGTGGTTAGAATGCCAGACTAGGGCTTGTTTGACTCAGCCTTGAAAGTTTGGAGGGTGACGTTTGTTCAACCACGTGCTCCCAGTCTAACCTTCTTCGAAGGGTTGTTGTGAGGGTAAAACCGAGGAGGAATTCATTGAAAATTCAAAATTCATTGGAAATGCTGGGGGGAAGAATTAGGACTAATAAAAGGAAACACTTCTTCACGCAACGTGTGATTGGTGTTTGGAATATGCTGCCACAGGAGGGGGTGATGGCCACTAACCTGGATAGCTTTAAAAAGGGCTTGGACAGATTTATGGAGGAGAAGTTGATCTGTGGCTACCAATCTTGATCCTCCTTGATCTGAGATGGCAAATGCCTTATCAGACCAGGTGCTCGGGAGCAGCAACAGCAGAAGGCCCTTGCTTTCACATCCTGCATGTGAGCTCTCAAGGGCACCTGGTGGGCCACTGCGAGTAGCAGAGTGCTGGACTAGATGGACTCTGGTCTGATCCAGCAGGCTAGTTCTTATGTTCTTAAAGGTGCACTGCTTTTGAGCCCCTCAAGACGGGGTGGCGGGGGTATGTTTATAAATAAATGGACCTGAATTTATAAGGTCACTGGGGCAGTAAATGAGACACGCATCCCTTTAATAAGGCATCAGGAAAAGGGGACGCCCCTGACAGTTAACATAGTTTGAGATTCGTTTAAAATTATAGCACCAGGTAAGCAGAAGCCAAATCGGGCAATGTCACCCAGTGGGTGGAGCAGCCACGCTGCCCCAGTAAGCCAAGACCTGGGAATGCGAGCCTACCTGGTTTTGGCTAAGAAGCACAGTTGCGACGGTCTTTGTGCGCCACCTGCTGGAAGCAAGACCTCTTTACATGACCAGTGAGTGTATTCTGTCGAGACACAAACGATCAATGAATAGACTCTGGATGTAAAATCGGAAGTCTTTATTGGGTTGGCATCAAGGACTCCAACTGCAGAAAGCCAGATCTGGGGATCTTGGCTTCTGCTGACACATTTATTCCTCCCCCACCCTCGAACATCCCCACCCATCTTCCCACAGATTAACAGAATAACACTTTGTTATGGAACAGAAAGGCTTCATTATGGAACAGAACAACAAGGTGTGAAGGGTTTTGTTATGGGATACTGAGCGTCTCGAGGCCAAAGAGATAGTCTTCTGCCTGCCCGAGGCCTCCGCGGCTCCCCTCCCTCCTTCCAGAGGCCCCATAGTTAGCTAAGTGACTGTGTTACCTATGTCACTATGATACATAGTTAGCTATGTCATAGACTTAGAACAAAAGGTCCATTAACATATGATAGGTGGTTACACAAGAGTTATCTCCCATACCCAGGTGTGCCCCTGACCTCCAGATAGTAGGATGGGCAGGGGAAGATGATTTGGAGGGGGGGTGGGCCGGTCTGATCCAGGGTTTATAATATTCTACACAGAACAGAGAAGGCAGCGGCACAGGTTTCCCCCCTCCTCATATGAATAGAATCAAGGACCCCCGGTCAAGTTAACCAATGTCACCTTGATCTCTCTCAGCCCCACCTACCTCACAGGGTGTTTGTTGTGGGGGTGGGAGGGAAAGGAGATTGGTAAGCCCCTTTGAATCTCCTTGCAGGAGAGAAAGGGGAAATATAAATCTAAACTCCTCCTCCTCCTCTTCTTCTTTGAACACATGGGGGAGTCAGTGTGGCTTTTGTACTTGCTCAGAGGCAGTTTTTCCAGGGTTCCCGAAACCTCTGGTTCCACGAGAGGCTGGATTTTTTTTTATCTTGGGATGGTGGCAGCAAAGAACAAACATGCTTGTATATGCAGGCAAACCCGGATGTAAGAACACACAGACCCAGGGCAGAATTGTGACATAACTGTGACATGTTTTAATTTAATTTTAATGGGGTTTTTTTTGTATGGCTTGTAAGAGGAAGTTATGTTGTATACCGCTCAGAGCCCTCCGGGGGTAGAGCGGTATATAAAACCCATAAGTAAGTATTAAGTAGTAAGTAGTAAGTAAGTAGTAAGTAAGTAGTAAGTAAGTAGTAAGTATGTAGTATGTAGTAAGTATGTAGTATGTAAGTATTAAGTATGTAGTATGTAAGTATTAAGTTTGTAGTAAGTAAGTAAAAGTAAGTAAAAGTATGTAAGTAAAAGTAAGTAAAAGTATGTAAGTAAAAGTATGTAAGTATGTAAAAGTAAGTAAAAGTAAGTAAAAGTATGTAAGTAAAAGTAATTAAAAGTATGTAAGTAAGTAAAAGTATGTAAGTATGTAAAAGTATGTAAGTATGTAAGTATGTATCCTTCATTATAAACCTCAGTGTACTGCTTAACAGTAAACTGAGGTTTAGAATGAAGGATACTTATGTCACAATTCTGCCCTGGGTCTGTGTGTTCTTACATCCGGGTTTGCCTGCATGGGGTGTGGGTGGAGAGAGAAATCCCCCCCCCCCCCAACGACCCTGATTGGCAAAGAGAAATTCAAGAATGCCCATGAAGCCATTCCTTAGAGTTGCAATTTGTGGTCACTCTGGTTGACCTGGGTCAATCTTCGCCTGGCACATTCTCTCTTTATTTTTCTGCGGTGTATTCAGATTGCTGATCTTTCTTCTCTCTCTTTTTTTCTCCCCAGAGTGTCTCTCCGATTCGTACTGCATTTCCGGGACGGGAGACGGAGAAGGCTGCGTAATGGCTGATCAGCGGCGTTTGGACACCTCGGGTTCTGTGACTTGCCGCAAACGACCTCGGCTGGAGGCTGATCCGGGCCACGTCCTTGTGGCGGGCACGTACCGATCTGGCGGGCTGCCCGGCTATGCCGCTGAGGGTCATTACAGCTACCAAGGGACCTATTTCAGCTACCCACTGCAGTGTCACAAATCTCCTGAGCTGTTGACGCAGTGGAGTCCTTCCGAGCCGTATGTGAATTGTATGGATGGGACCGTAAACCAGCAACTCAGATCGGAGAAAGCGCACCGCGTGTTGTTCAGGCGAGAGTCAGAGACCTATGAGATGTGGGTACAAAACTCGAGCTACGCGAAGAACCAGGATTGCCTAGTTGGGGATCCACTAGTCGCTCAGGAAAAATGGGCTAATTATATGGGCCACGCGGACGTTACACAGCAGGGCTGGAACCAGCGATTCCCAGTGCCGTGTTCCACTCGAGCACCGACGGGATGGCCTCCCTTAGCGATACCCAAACCAGTTTACCGAAACCATGTTTACTGTACAGACACTGACTATAGCCCCAAAGGTTCCCTAGCATCAGGAATGCTGGCAGACATCCCGTCGAAACATCCTGCGGACACGGACTGGTCGCTCCCGTCTTCAGCGTACCCAGTTCATGGGGGCTGTGGAAACACGGCCCCCCCAAAGGCCCCGGTTGCGGAATCGGGTTTCCGTCCATTCCACCAAAGTTGGAAAGACGCAGTCGCCTCCCCCGCCGGCTTTTCACCTTACCAGAGCATGTTTGAAAACTTGCAAGTCGCGCCGAGTGCTTTCTTGGCGGACGCGAGCCACGCTTCTGGATGCGATGATCGGAAAAGCGTCCCGGAGGAATGCGCCAGGAGCCCTTGCAGGAAGGCCTCGTCTAAGCTACCTCCCGCTGGCAGCCCGTCGGCAGGATCCCAGGGCTTTATTTATCAAGAGAGGTCATCAGCGTGCTACCCACTGCCTCCATACCCGCTAACCTCACACGAGCAGCTAGCCCTTTATCAACAAAACGTAGCCCAGGCTGAGAAGCAGAAAGCTCTGTTTGCCTTGTCGGGTTGCAAAAGTTTCAATTGCCCGACCGGCGAGGAGCCAAAGCTTCTACCAAAGACTTACGCCCCCCCAGCGCCCAAGAGTTACTCTCCTGGTCAACTGGAGAGTTACTTCTACAGGTCCTCTCCGGTGACCTCTCCTGGACTTAAAACCTCATGGGAGCAAACGTCTCAACAGAATTCTCAGTCCAAGTCCTCCTTTGAGCAGAGGAACCCCGTCCCCGTGTGTTCGGTGACTGAAAAGGCATCATGCGGTAACTCCTCACCCGGCCAAGAGGTCGTGCCACATTGGTCCAGGGCCAATAGCATGGGAGAGCCAGCGAATGAGAGTTTTCGGTGTCGGCAGGTAGCTCCCCAACCACAGGCTTTTCATCCCCTTCAGCCCGCCGAGAAGCTATCCAGCTGGGTCAACGGCTACAATCGAACGCAAGAAGCCAAATACGGTGTAGGCCTTTCTCAGTCAGAAAAGGGCCCCTCGAGGGAGGGGGGGTCTTTGTATGTGGAGAAGCAATTCGGTTTGAGCTCTGACGACCAGAAAAGGAGCGCTGACAATACTCCTCGGTCGGGAGCACGTGTCGTTATCCCGGACAGCCCTGTGGCCTCACATGACTCCTGCCTCAGAGGAGACTCGCCGAGGGCTCGACAGTCCGAGGGCTCGGGATCCTCCATCCGCCATGCGCCGCAGCCCCAAGACAGAGAACCGAAGGACTTAAAACAACTGAAAGATCCCCTGCGTCCTTGCTCCCCCCCCATGCCGGTGATCCACAACGTCTTTAGTCTAGCCCCTTACCGGGAGTACCTGGAAGGAACTGCTACTACCCTTCAACTCCCATCTTCTGAAGTATGTCCTGCAGAGAAGCCCTCCCTTCCGAAGTCATGGCAAAGCGAGGAAGGGGAAACCCTCCCTCGGCCTCCCTCGGCTGGCTTATCGAGAACACCTGGGGCGCTGCTAGATGGAGGGAAAGAAACCACCTGTGAAGCTGAATCTGAAGATGGCAGAAAGGACCCGAGTGGCAGCTACCTCTCGGCAGAGAGAGAAGGCAGAAGTTGCGCGGGGTTCTGCGAGAATTACCAGGCGCGTCAAAATGCACCCGCGGCCAGTCTGTGGGGGTCAACGGGCGGCGTGAGCGAACTCGCCAACGATAACCCTGTCTTAGACCTCAGCTTAAAAACGGAAGGGTTGGCGGATGTGCCCCACGTTTCGGAGCTAGCTGGAAAGTCTCAGGCGCCTGAAAGGGAAAATAGCAAAAGACATGATGTAAAAAAGGGCCCAGCCAAGGAACAGGCGGGGCTACAAGAGACAGACTCCCCGACATTACCGCTGCTGCATAAAAGCAGCTTGGAGGAAAAGGGTAATTTTCAGAGCTCCGCAGCATTCTTGTACAAAAAATTCAAGATCCTGAAATGTCACACTGCGGGGTCAAACGGTGCCGTGGCACAGGGCTGCCCCTCATTTCAGTCGACTTCTCATGTAGCGGCGCTTTCGGATAATTTCTGTCCGCCACAAGGTTCCGAGCAGTCGGCGACTGGGCAGAAGAGCCTGGCGATGCCGCAAACCCCCCCACCTGCTTGGCAGAGCTGCAGGCAGGCAGTGGCGCAGCAGAACGGCCACCAGACTGTGACTCAGCAAAACAGCCTGCCTGTGCAACAGGGCTGCCAGCGGGGGGTGACTCAGCAAAACAGCCAACTTGCTCAGCAGAACAGCCAACAGGTGGCGACTCGGCAAAACAGCCCGCAAATGGCGACTCGGCAAAACAGCCTGTCGATTCAGCAGAACTGCCACCAGACTGTGACTCAGCAAAACAGCCTGCCTGTGCAACAGGGCTGCCAGCGGGTGGCGACTCAGCAAAACAGCCAACTTGCTCAGCAGAACAGCCAGCAGGTGGCGACTCAGCAAAACAGCCTGCCGATTCAGCAGAACTGCCACCAGACTGTGACTCAGCAAAACAGCCTGCCTGTGCAACAGGGCTGCCAGCAGGTGGTGACTCAGCAAAACAGCCAACTTGCTCAGCAGAACAAAGCCAAAGCAGGGTGGCTTAACACTCAGCAAAACAGCCTGCCGATTCAGCAGAACTGCCACCAGACTGTGACTCAGCAAAACAGCCTGCCTGTGCAACAGGGCTGCCAGCAGGTGGTGACTCAGCAAAACAGCCAACTTGCTCAGCAGAACTGCCTGCAGTCAGTGACTCTGCTTGTTCAACAGACCTGCCAGCAGGTGGCGACTCAGCAAAACAGCCTGCCCGTCCGGCTGAGCTGCCTGCAGGCAGTGACTCAGCAAAGCAGTCTCCTTGTCCAGCTAAGCAGCCCGCAGGTGGCGACTCGGCGAAACAGCCTGCCCGCCCAGCAAAACCTCCCACAAACGGTGACGCGGCAAAACAGCCTGCCCGCCCTGCAAGTGGACCACGGAAAGTCGGCCCAGCCCAATACTCGGCGATTGCCACGCAAGTGCCGGAATGTTACTCAACAGCCGGATGCTTCGAAACTCCTGCCGCCTCCGGCGCCGGCCGGCTCTCCTGCTTTGGGAGAGGTCAGCGGCCCACTTCCCCCCAGCTGTGAATCTCCCGCCCAGCAACGTTCATCCAAGCGGTATTTCACTGCCCTGCACGGCTCCCTCTGCGCCATCATTTCTGATTCGGTATCTACCTCTGCTCCAGAACAGCTCAGGGAATGGCTGGAGAAAGCCGAGGCTGAGAGGGAGCCGAAGCCGAAGGCGGCCAGCTCCGCCAAGGCCAAGAGCGGACCGAAGACTCCCGGCTCTCCGAAGCCCTCCAAAACTCAGCAGGTCTGGCTGGCCTTCAAGGACGTGGCTGGACTCCTCAACCAGCTGATCTCTCAGCTGGAGACCTTCCTGTTCATCCGCCATTGCCCCTTCCCGCACGTGGTGAGGGCGGGGACCATCTTCGTCCCCATCCACGTGGTGAAGGAAAAGCTGTTCGGCAACCTGCCGGGCGCCTCTGTCGACCACGTCCTTCAGCATCACAAGGTGGAACTGCGTCCCACCACCTTGTCGGAGGAGAAGCTCTTGAGGGAGCGGGACCTGAAGACCTGTCCCTCCCGGATGTTGAAGCTCCTGGCCTTGAAACAGCTGCCCGGCATCTACCCGGACCTCTTGGATCTCCACTGGCAATACTGCGTCAAGCAGCAGTTGGGTAAGTGCAGTCGGTCGATGGCTGTCTTCTGAATTGAGGGATTCCCCTATTTATTGTTCTTTCTGCAATCCCAGTGTGTTCTTGGGCTTTCCATCTTCTCTGTGCTTGGTCCTAAGACACCATTCCTGGATCCTTTTGTCTCTTCTAAGTGGGATCTCGACACCTTCTGAGCTCTAGCGAAACCTTCACTGGAGTCCTGTGTTCAGTTCTGGTCGCCACATCTCAAAAAGGATATCGAAGAGATAGAAAAAGTGCAGAGAAGGGCAACAAGGGTGATTGAGGGATTGGAGCGCCCTCCTTATGAGGAGAGGCTGCCGCGTTTGGGACTCTTTAGTTTGGAGAGGAGACGTCTGAGGGGGGATATGATTGAAGTCTCTAAAATTATGCATGGGGTAGAAAATGTTGACAGAGAGACATTTTTCTCTCTTTCTCACAATACTAGAACCAGGGGGCATACATTGAAAATGCTGGGGGGAAGAATTAGGACTAATAAAAGGAAACACTTCTTCACGCAATGTGTGAGTGGTGTTTGGAATATGCTGCCACAGGAGGTGGTGATGGCCACTAACCTGGGTAGCTTTAAAAGGGGCTTGGACAGATTTATGGAGGAGAAGTCTTTCTATGGCTACCAGTCTTGCTCCTCCTTGATCTGAGATTGCAAATGCCTGAGCAGACCAGGTGCGCGGGAGCAGCAGCAGCAGCAGAAGGCCCTTGCTTTCACCTCCTGCACGTGAGCTCCCAAAGGCACCTGGTGGGCCACTGCAAGTAGCAGAGAGCTGGACTAGGTGGACTCTGGTCTGATCCAGCAGGTTCGTTCTTATGTTCTTATCTCTTCTTTAGTGTGTTCTGATTCCACTCCATCTCTATGGAGCTCAGGGGGTGTATGTGGCTTTTTGCCTAAGCAACGTCTTCATAAGGCAGGGGTTCCCACAGGGTACCACAGCAGCCACAACACCTTTTCTGACACCCACCCAAGTATTTTTAGAAAGTGAGCTGAACTTTGTTGGACTGCTGGCGATCTAATTGGCTGTGCAGACTTATACGAAGGTTAGATTAGCGGCAGCTGCTACCGCAGCACGTGTATCCCTCTAACCACATATCTGCACAACCCCTTTTAGGAATACTTTTTCGAATTAGGTTCATCACTCTTTGGCCCCTTCCGCACATGCAGAATAAATGCACTTTCAATCCGCTTTCACAATTGTTTGCAAGTGGATTTTGCTCTTCCGCACTGCTGCAAAGGGCATTGAAAGTTTATTTGTTTGTTTGTTTGTTTGTTAGATTTATAGGCCGCCTCACCCCCGAAGGGCTCGAGGCGGCTCACGATATAGCTGTCCTCAGTGACAGCAAATAAATACAAAAATATACACAACACCACAACACAAGCCTTTATTGGCATATAAAACAGGACAAAATTTTAAAACAAAGCAAGGTTAAGAAATGCAGTTAAAACTACTAATTTCCAGTATAAAATTTGCAACAGTTTCACAAAAGAGCACATCAGAGCTGTTCAGGAGACTGGGTATCTTATAACACTCGTGCAAGAAAATGGAATTCATGGATTTCATGCGTATCTTATTGTATTTAGGGCATAGAAACAAAGAATGGTCAAGTGTTTCAACCGTAGTCGTATCACATGAACAAACTCTTTTAGAACGTTCCATATTCTTAAATCTTCCCTCCAGCAGAGCTGGTGGCAGCACAATACAAAAATATAGCTTAACCCCATTAAAACCTGATAGCAGCAATTACTTTCAATAAATACAAATTAAAACAACGGAAGTTGTTAAAAACAGGCACCCGATCTAAAGGCCAGAGAGGGAGGGGGAAGGCAGGGCCCAAGATGGAATCAGGGCCCAGCCAGGATGGAAAAACGGGCAGTCTCAGTGGGGGGCGGTAGAACCGCGGCCAGGCCCCCCCCCCAAGTATTGAAGTATTGAAAGTGTATGTGCAGAAGGGGCCTTTGACACGTTGTGGTTTTTGTGTAGCAGCCATTTGGAAGGGTGCCCGCCACCCTGTTAGAATTCCAAAGGTTTTTGGAACCTTTTTTCTTTTATTTAAATCGCATACATACCCTGTTGGATTATGACTTCCACTTTCACTTCCTTTTAATTTTTTAAAAAAACTTTATTGAGTTTGTTTAAATAAGATAAACAATAGAAAGAAAAAGAAATACATACTGTAAATATTCATGGCAGTCTTTTTCGTTCACACATATAAATCTAACTTCAATTATTCTCCAGATTACCTGTCTATTAAAGAGAAGGGAAGGAGAGAAGAAAGAAAAGGGGAAGGGAAAAAAAGAAGAGAGAAAAGGATAGAATGGGTGAAAATCTGAAAAAAATGTAGTAAGAAAGAGAAAAAGAAAAGAAAGATCAGAACCAGGGGGCATTCATTGAAAATGCTGGAGGGAAGAATTAGGACTAATAAAAGGAAACACTTCTTCACGCAACGTGTGATTGGTGTTTGGAATATGCTGCCACAGGAGGTGGTGATGGCCACTAACCTGGATAGCTTTAGAAGGGGCTTGGACAGATTTATGGAGGAGAAGTCGATTTATGGCTACCAATCTTGATCCTCTTTGATTTGAGATTGCAAATGCCTTAACAGTCCAGGTGCTCGGGAGCAACAGCCGCAGAAGGCCATTGCTTTCACCTCCTGCATGTGAGCTCCCAAAGGCACCTGGTGGGCCACTGCGAGTAGCAGAGAGCTGGACTAGATGGACTCTGGTCTGATCCAGCTGGCTTGTTCTAAATGTTCTTATCAGGTTCTAAATCCTCATTTTCTTCCATTAAGAAGATGAAAATGGAAGAGTCAGCAAATCATTCAGTCGTCAAAGGTATCAAAATGGTAACCTGCGAGAATTATACTTAACATAAATTTCCCCTTCTGTTAACTTAAAAATAATTTTTTTCTGGGCTTATAACAGAAAGAAATAAAGTTTACACAATATGTCTTGTAGTCCGTGTATATCTTCCAAATCTTTTCAACTTTTCCAGGATTGTCCTTCAGCGTTAGTCTGTCCATTTCCGCTATACATGTATCACCTTCTGCTTTCACTTCTGATGATTATCCCTAACTTTATTTTTTTCCAGGTACAAGTTCACAGGCTGGCCTGAATACCTCCAAGTAGGTATTCTTTGCTCTTTGTGTGGGTGTGTTTCTGTACATCTGCTTTAAATAGGAGAGGGAAAAAAAATAGAGGCTGGACGCTGAGACAAAAGGCTGCTGGGAGAAAGGAGCAGATGGGTCCCCAAAATGAAATGGTCGTCAGTTTGCTTGGGGAGAGCCACAAACTTCGCACAATTTAACAAGGGTTCGTAGGGTGGTTTTTGTTATTCATCACCTTTTAGGTGAGAGATTCCTCATCCTTCATTACAATCATCATATTGGTTTCCACATTTGGGGTCGCCATTTTAGTCTGCAGTAGAAGATCTAGATTTGAGTACAGTAGCTACAAAATCTTAAGAAGAAGAGTGAAGAGTTTGGATTTCTATCCCCCCTTTCTCTCCTTTAGGAGACTCAAAGGGGCTTACAATCTCCTTGCCCTTCCCCCCTCACAACAAACACCCTGTGAGGTAGGTGGGGCTGAGAGAGCTCCGAGAAGCTGTGACTAGCCCAAGGTCACCCAGCTGGCGTGTGTGGGAGTGTACAGGCTAATCTGAATTCCCCAGATAAGCCTCCACAACTCAAGTGGCAGAGCTGGGAATCAAACCCGGTTCCTCCAGATCAGAGTGCACCTGCTCTTAGCCACTGCTCTTAGCCACTACGCCAGTAGTGTATAAACTTTTGAGAGTCAGTAGTGTATAAGCTTTAAGAGTATAAACTTTTGAGAGTCAAAGAAGAAGAAGAGTTTGGATTTATATCCCCCCTTTCTCTCCTGTACGGAGACTCAAAGGCCCTTACAATCTCCTTTCCCTCCCTCCCAAACCCCCCACAACAAACACCCTGTGAGGTGTGTGGGGCTGAGAGAGCTCCAAAGAACTGTGACTAGCCCAAGGTGTGTTGGAGTGCACAAGCTAATCTGGTTCACCAGATAAGCCTCCACAGCTCAAGTGGCAGAGTGGGGAAAGGGAAAGGATATTGTAAGTCCTTTTGAGTCTCCTGACAGGAGAGAAAGGTGTGTGTGTGGGGTATAAATCCAAACTCCTCCTCCTCCTCCTCTTCTTCTCCTCCTCCTCCTCCCTCCCTCCCTCCCTTCCTCTTGGGCAATCCATTCCATTATACAATGGGATTAAAAAAATAACCCCAATTGTGGGGCCTCAAACATGGGTGGGCTATTTGGGTTATCTATCTCTGTATTTTTCGAGCCAGAATTCTTGTTATCTACTGATCGGTAGTTAAGTGTACATAAAGAAGTGTAGCTATCCTGACTTTCTAACAAGCAAGGCACGACTTAATCTGTGTTGAAAAGCTCCTGATGGTGTGTTGTGGTTTAAGAAGAGAAATAGTTCCTGCTAGTACGATGCCTAGGCCCCTTCCGCACATGCAGAATAATGCACTTTCAATCCACTTTCACAATTGTTTGCAAGTGGATTTTGCTCTTCCGCACAGTAAAATCCAGCTGCAAAGTGCATTGAAAGTGGATTATTCTGCATGTGTGGAAGGGGCCCTAGATCTTCCCAAGTTTACCACCTTTGCACACAAAGAATTCTGGAAAGGGTAATCCCACCTAGCAACTCGCCATTAGTCTTATCTTCTGTTCATTTGGTCAGCTAGACAAACTCTCAAGGATGCTATTGGAGTGGAAGACAGCTGGCTATGCTTGAAACAGTCAAGTTGTGTGGGAAGGGGTTAATTCATCTGACAATTTTCTTCTTCCATTTCCTAGGTGAACCCACAGAGGAGATCCAGAACGGGGACCTCAAAGCTGCAGGAACTGAGGGTTTGGGGACAGCAGAAGTGGCCAGATGTTTGCGGAATACACCTCAGGTGTTCAGTCTGGGAGTCAGAGGGAAACACAAGCCAGGTGGAAAATGTGAACCGATACCCAGCTCGCCCTCCAAGACCCACCGACCGATTGTTGATGCTCAGGGAACCTCGCCTTCCAGCCGAAAGAGTGCTGCGTCCATGCCAACGAAGGAGCCGGCTCGGAATGAGGTCACCTCTGGGGTTTTGAGGGAAAAGCGCTTTCCGTTTCGCTCCGGTGCTAAAAGGCTGCTTTTCCGAGCTTCTCAGCTCTCCGGAGCTCTCCGAGTCAAACTGACTGACGGTGTCGCCCGGAGTACCTCAAAGCTCCTTAGCCTCCGAAAGTCTGTTGTTCGTATCAAATCCCAGAATGCTCTGCAGGAGAGACAGGGGCGTCCTGTCCCGGCGGGGAAGAAGCGCAAGAGGCCAACCTCGCTGCACCTGAAGGGTATTCGGCGACGGAGAATGGAGGGGAGTACCTCTCCAAGGCGACGGAGAATGGAGGGGAGTACCTCTCCTTCTCGCCTTGGATACCCAGAATTAGTTGGCAGACGGATCAGCCACTTGTACGAGGAGAAGGACAAATCCAAAGCCTGGTACCAGGGGATGGTGTTGCGAGTCCACAAGCGCCACAAAGACCCACTACAGACAGTGTATGAGGTGACGTACGACTGTGAGCCAGAGTGGCGATATTACCTCGAGATCCTGCAAGATTACCAGAAAGGGTGGTTGGAAGTGGAATAAAATCTAGTCCTCTCCTCAAGAATGCCAGAAGCCTAGATGGTTCAGAAATTGGAAACCTGCTGCAACGGGGTTGGGTTGCCTTCCCAGGTTTAGGGCCTGATCCTAGCTTGCTTGTAGCTGGGCTGTCTCCAGTTCTTTTTTGTGGAGAGGCAGCCACCAAAAAGTCCCTGCAGCACAGACGAGATTCCCTGTGGCTATTGAAAACTCAATTGTAATGTGTGTGTGGGGTTTTTTTTATGCGGAGACGGGGAGAAGTAACTATAAAACAAGGGACTGTTGGAAACTGTTGGTGATCTCAAAATGGCTGCCAAAGTCTGACAAACAAAGTCTGTTGTGTTTTGCTCTTGGTTTGTAAATAATTGTAACCCCAGGGATCCCCCCATATTGGCAGTGCGTTCCACTGGGTTCAGCAAATGATATCCCTCTAACCTCTTCCCTCAATTGAAATGGTTCATATCAGCAATGATCTGGTTGGTGTGTAGGCTAATCTGGATTCCCTTGTTTTGTTAGAGAAGGCAAGCTGGATGAGTGGGCAGAGGAATCCTTGGAGCATGAGGGCAGGTGGAGGAGAGTACCCCAAGCAGAGAAGAAGTCAGCTACTCTTGAGTTTACAACTGGTAACTCGGTTGGCTGTTTTGGAGCTGTTTTGTAGGATTCCTTTACCTGTTAAGATTCAGAATTTGTTAACGGGACATCTTGCGAGTTAGACCCTCTCCTTTCCGGGTTTTTTTTTTTGGGGGGGGGGGGGTCCTTCTTTCTTTACTAAATTGTTCACCCATATTTTTTTTCTTACGAAGAGCTGTTGAAAGGTAAAGTAGTTACTTGGTTGTCTCTCTATGGACCAGAGGAGGGGGGGCTCACGACTGTATGCGCCATCCTTAAAAACAAAAAAAAAAGTTTTCTGCACAAGGAAAGCTAGAATCTCTGGACAGTGGATTCTGGCCACTTGCCCTGAGTGGCTAAGTTTCTAGGTGAGGAGAAATTTAATTAGGGAGGAATATTCAGTCATTGTTGCTTTGAAATGGGAAAGTCACCTCTTCAGTTGCTCTCTGTGAAAAAAATAGATCACGTTTAATCTCTTTGGGGTGTCTTTGTGGTTTAAATGGTGGGAAAGGGGTTGACGGTGAACTTTCTATATGGGTTTACATGGAGAAGGCAGCCATCGTTGTATACTCTGCTTTCTACAAAGTGATGACATCTGTACATTTGTGGCCTGAACTCCGCGATCACATTTTAGATGAGTTGTTTTTGCATTCCTAAAGAGCTAAGACTGGTTATGCCTGGCTTCTCATCGGTACTTTTTCAATGTTGCCTTCGCCCCCACCCGCCAACAAAATTTGATGGTTCACAGCTTGCATATGTTACCTTCTCGAAGATCTGTTACCTCTATTGGAAAGAGACTGGAACCCACAAAGCGTGCCTGTATTGGAAAGCTCTCCAAAAGATGCTTGAAGGAAATGTTTACATGGAGTGCACTGTAATTTAATTTTGGGCAGGAGCGGAATGGACTATTCTTTCAAAAGGACAGCGAGTTCTGTTTCTATTGGGGTGACCCAGGACCAGTTGGGGGAGATGAAAATCATGCTTGAGAATTGACTTTCCGCAGCCGCTCTGAATGGAATGGAGTTTTGTACGTCTCCCGAGGAAAAACTTGGGTTTTCGATCCACCCGTCCCGTTTTCGCAAACTCCGAACCAAGTTTCAGAAAGCGGAGGAGGACACTCGGACACAGAGGAGCCAATTAGCCTCAGGAAATCATCAGTGGCTGACGCCTCGTGAATGCTGGGAGGATGTTGCTGTATTTTATACTGTTATTATTGAATGTAATATTTTGTACTGAATCTGCAGACCAATTGAAAATGGTTGGTGTTGCTCTCCCGCGCTGTTCTCCCTTCGCCAGGCGAAGTCTACAAACAAGTCTCGGCCGTGTGTTGAATACTATAAATGTTGTATAAAGTTCCAGGGGAGCCGAGTTGCCTTTCTATTTAACATTTTTTGTAAGACGAGAGTTTCTGAGAAGTGCTTCACTGAGATTAAAACGGCTGGAGGATTTTTCATTTTGGGATCGGTGCTTCTCTGCCTTCTCGCGGCTCCCTTTGTGAATATTCGGCCTGTCAATTAAACCAGAGACCACAGTTACAGCATTTTGGGAGGGGCAAAGTTCTGTCTACGGTTTGCTCAGGCTATTCCCAAGACTCTGGGGCGCATCCTTGTCCCCACCCCTAAAATAGTCACATTCTACAAGTACATTGGCTATTGAATTAGAACATAAGAACAAGCCAGCTGGATCAGACCAGAGTCCATCTAGTCCAGCTCTCTGCTACTCGCAGTGGCCCACCAGGTGCCATTGGGAGCTCACATGCAGGATGTGAAAGCAAGGGCCTTCTGCGGCTGTTGCTCCCGAGCACCTGGTCTGCTAAGGCATTTGCCATCTCAGATCAAAGAGGATCAAGATCGGTAGCCATAAATTGACTTCTCCTCCATAAATCTGTCCAAGCCTTTTTTAAAGCTATCCAGGTGAGTACATCACTCACCTCCTGTGGCAAGATACTCCATTACTAAATTCACACGTTGCGTGAAGAAGTGTTTCCTTTTATTAGTCCTAATTCTTCCCCCCAGCATTTCCAATGGATGCCCCCTGGTTCTAGTATTGTGAGAAAGAGAGAAAAATTCCTCTCTGTCAACATTTTCTACCCCATGCATAATTTTATAGATTTCAATCATATCCCCCCTCAGACGTCTCCTCTCCAAACTAAAGAGTCCCAAACGCTGCAGCCTCTCCTCATAAGGAAGGTGCTCCAGTCCCTCAATCATCCTCGTTGCCCTTCTCTGCACTTTTTCTATCTCTTCGATATCCTTTTGGAGATGTGGCGACCAGAACTGAACACAGGACTCCAAGTGCGGTCGCACCACTGCTTTATATAAGGAAGATTGTTAAGCAGGTACAACTTGACTTAGAGTTATAGAATCATAAGAGTTGGAAGAAACCCCAAAGGCCATCAGGTCCCATCCCCTGCCACGCAGGAACACACAATCAAAGCATTCCTAATATACGTTCATCCAGCCTCTGTTTAAAAACCTCCAAAGAAGGTGACTCCACCACTCTCCGAGGCATTGAATCCCACTGTCGAACAGCCCTTACTGCCGGGAAGTTCTTCCTGATGTTTAGGTGGAAACTCTTTTCCTGCACCTTGAATCCATTACTCCGTGACCTAGTCTCCGAGGCAGCAGAAAACAAGCTTGCTCCCTCTTCGACATGGCATCCCTTCAAATATTTAAACCTAACTATCATGTCCCCCTTAATCTTCATTTCTCCAGACTAAACATCCCCAGCTCCCTAAGTCTCTCCTGGTAGTGCATGGATTCAACAGACCTTGGACCATTTTGGTTGCCCTCCTCTGGACCCGTTCCAGCTTGTCAATATCCTTCTTAAATTGCGGTGCCCAGAACTGAACACAATATTCCAGGTGAGGTTCTAACCAATGCAGAATAGAGAGGTACAATTACATCCCTCGATCCTAGACACTATACTCCTATTGACACAGCCCAGAATCGCATTGGCTTTCTTGGCTTCGGCATCACTCTGCTGGCTCATTTTCAGTTTGTGGTCTGCTAAGACCCCCGGATCCCTTTCACATGTAGCGTGGTCGTGATATGTTGCAATCAGAGTTTTGAAATCCGCTTGGATGGTAGACAAAAGGCACAACTGCACATATGTGGGACAACTGCTGTGTGCAAATGGGGATAAAACCGAAACAGAAGTTTGGAGGCTCCTGATAGACTTGATGTTTATCCCAGGAGGAGCTTCCATGAGAGATATCTCACTTCAGATCCAGTGGGAAGAAAGAAAAAACAGATTCCACATTTTTACACAGAAATGTAGAGTTTATTTAATTCGTTTGTGTCCTGCCTTTCTCCCCAACAGGAATCCAACGTGGCTTACAGCACGCTTTCCTACATTTTATCCACACAACATCCTTGTGAGGTAGGTTAGGCCAACCCTGATTAGCTTTTAAGGTCTACTGAGGTCAGGCTAGCCGGGGCCGAAAACTTCCCTAGCTGATTGCTGCACATCTAACTTAAACTAAAAGTGGTTGGAGTAGCCTGGGATGATTTTTCCTGGTCACTTGGCAACCCCACTCTCCTCTGCAGCAAATCTAGACTTCTTTTCCCTAGGGGGGGACCTACATTCTTCTGTCTTGCATTTGATCACCACAACGCCCCTGTGAGGTAGGTTAAGCCATAAGTGTATTTGGCCCAAGGTCTCACTCCAAGCTTCTGTAGCAAAGCTGGGATTGGAACCTGGCTTTCCCAGAGCCTAGTCTGACCCTCTAACCACTCGACAACACTGCCCTATCTGGTTTGCTCAGTGCTGGTTCTAAGGGGAATCTCTAGGCCCGTGGTGGCAAACCTTTGGCACTCCAGATGTTATGGACTACAATTCCCATCAGCCCTTGCCAGCATGACCAATTGGTCCCCCCCACCCCCCCCCCCCCCCACCCCCCCCCCCCCCCACCCCCCCCCCCCCCCACCCCCCCCCCCCCCCACCCCCCCCCCCCCCCACCCCCCCCCCCCCCCACCCCCCCCCCCCCCCACCCCCCCCCCCCCCCACCCCCCCCCCCCCCCACCCCCCCCCCCCCCCACCCCCCCCCCCCCCCACCCCCCCCCCCCCCCACCCCCCCCCCCCCCCACCCCCCCCCCCCCCCACCCCCCCCCCCCCCCACCCCCCCCCCCCCCCACCCCCCCCCCCCCCCACCCCCCCCCCCCCCCACCCCCCCCCCCCCCCACCCCCCCCCCCCCCCACCCCCCCCCCCCCCCACCCCCCCCCCCCCCCACCCCCCCCCCCCCCCACCCCCCCCCCCCCCCACCCCCCCCCCCCCCCACCCCCCCCCCCCCCCACCCCCCCCCCCCCCCACCCCCCCCCCCCCCCACCCCCCCCCCCCCCCACCCCCCCCCCCCCCCACCCCCCCCCCCCCCCACCCCCCCCCCCCCCCACCCCCCCCCCCCCCCACCCCCCCCCCCCCCCACCCCCCCCCCCCCCCACCCCCCCCCCCCCCCACCCCCCCCCCCCCCCACCCCCCCCCCCCCCCACCCCCCCCCCCCCCCACCCCCCCCCCCCCCCACCCCCCCCCCCCCCCACCCCCCCCCCCCCCCACCCCCCCCCCCCCCCACCCCCCCCCCCCCCCACCCCCCCCCCCCCCCACCCCCCCCCCCCCCCACCCCCCCCCCCCCCCACCCCCCCCCCCCCCCACCCCCCCCCCCCCCCACCCCCCCCCCCCCCCACCCCCCCCCCCCCCCACCCCCCCCCCCCCCCACCCCCCCCCCCCCCCACCCCCCCCCCCCCCCACCCCCCCCCCCCCCCACCCCCCCCCCCCCCCACCCCCCCCCCCCCCCACCCCCCCCCCCCCCCACCCCCCCCCCCCCCCACCCCCCCCCCCCCCCACCCCCCCCCCCCCCCACCCCCCCCCCCCCCCACCCCCCCCCCCCCCCACCCCCCCCCCCCCCCACCCCCCCCCCCCCCCACCCCCCCCCCCCCCCACCCCCCCCCCCCCCCACCCCCCCCCCCCCCCACCCCCCCCCCCCCCCACCCCCCCCCCCCCCCACCCCCCCCCCCCCCCACCCCCCCCCCCCCCCACCCCCCCCCCCCCCCACCCCCCCCCCCCCCCACCCCCCCCCCCCCCCACCCCCCCCCCCCCCCACCCCCCCCCCCCCCCACCCCCCCCCCCCCCCACCCCCCCCCCCCCCCACCCCCCCCCCCCCCCACCCCCCCCCCCCCCCACCCCCCCCCCCCCCCACCCCCCCCCCCCCCCACCCCCCCCCCCCCCCACCCCCCCCCCCCCCCACCCCCCCCCCCCCCCACCCCCCCCCCCCCCCACCCCCCCCCCCCCCCACCCCCCCCCCCCCCCACCCCCCCCCCCCCCCACCCCCCCCCCCCCCCACCCCCCCCCCCCCCCACCCCCCCCCCCCCCCACCCCCCCCCCCCCCCACCCCCCCCCCCCCCCACCCCCCCCCCCCCCCACCCCCCCCCCCCCCCACCCCCCCCCCCCCCCACCCCCCCCCCCCCCCACCCCCCCCCCCCCCCACCCCCCCCCCCCCCCACCCCCCCCCCCCCCCACCCCCCCCCCCCCCCACCCCCCCCCCCCCCCACCCCCCCCCCCCCCCACCCCCCCCCCCCCCCACCCCCCCCCCCCCCCACCCCCCCCCCCCCCCACCCCCCCCCCCCCCCACCCCCCCCCCCCCCCACCCCCCCCCCCCCCCACCCCCCCCCCCCCCCACCCCCCCCCCCCCCCACCCCCCCCCCCCCCCACCCCCCCCCCCCCCCACCCCCCCCCCCCCCCACCCCCCCCCCCCCCCACCCCCCCCCCCCCCCACCCCCCCCCCCCCCCACCCCCCCCCCCCCCCACCCCCCCCCCCCCCCACCCCCCCCCCCCCCCACCCCCCCCCCCCCCCACCCCCCCCCCCCCCCACCCCCCCCCCCCCCCACCCCCCCCCCCCCCCACCCCCCCCCCCCCCCACCCCCCCCCCCCCCCACCCCCCCCCCCCCCCACCCCCCCCCCCCCCCACCCCCCCCCCCCCCCACCCCCCCCCCCCCCCACCCCCCCCCCCCCCCACCCCCCCCCCCCCCCACCCCCCCCCCCCCCCACCCCCCCCCCCCCCCACCCCCCCCCCCCCCCACCCCCCCCCCCCCCCACCCCCCCCCCCCCCCACCCCCCCCCCCCCCCACCCCCCCCCCCCCCCACCCCCCCCCCCCCCCACCCCCCCCCCCCCCCACCCCCCCCCCCCCCCACCCCCCCCCCCCCCCACCCCCCCCCCCCCCCACCCCCCCCCCCCCCCACCCCCCCCCCCCCCCACCCCCCCCCCCCCCCACCCCCCCCCCCCCCCACCCCCCCCCCCCCCCACCCCCCCCCCCCCCCACCCCCCCCCCCCCCCACCCCCCCCCCCCCCCACCCCCCCCCCCCCCCACCCCCCCCCCCCCCCACCCCCCCCCCCCCCCACCCCCCCCCCCCCCCACCCCCCCCCCCCCCCACCCCCCCCCCCCCCCACCCCCCCCCCCCCCCACCCCCCCCCCCCCCCACCCCCCCCCCCCCCCACCCCCCCCCCCCCCCACCCCCCCCCCCCCCCACCCCCCCCCCCCCCCACCCCCCCCCCCCCCCACCCCCCCCCCCCCCCACCCCCCCCCCCCCCCACCCCCCCCCCCCCCCACCCCCCCCCCCCCCCACCCCCCCCCCCCCCCACCCCCCCCCCCCCCCACCCCCCCCCCCCCCCACCCCCCCCCCCCCCCACCCCCCCCCCCCCCCACCCCCCCCCCCCCCCACCCCCCCCCCCCCCCACCCCCCCCCCCCCCCACCCCCCCCCCCCCCCACCCCCCCCCCCCCCCACCCCCCCCCCCCCCCACCCCCCCCCCCCCCCACCCCCCCCCCCCCCCACCCCCCCCCCCCCCCACCCCCCCCCCCCCCCACCCCCCCCCCCCCCCACCCCCCCCCCCCCCCACCCCCCCCCCCCCCCACCCCCCCCCCCCCCCACCCCCCCCCCCCCCCACCCCCCCCCCCCCCCACCCCCCCCCCCCCCCACCCCCCCCCCCCCCCACCCCCCCCCCCCCCCACCCCCCCCCCCCCCCACCCCCCCCCCCCCCCACCCCCCCCCCCCCCCACCCCCCCCCCCCCCCACCCCCCCCCCCCCCCACCCCCCCCCCCCCCCACCCCCCCCCCCCCCCACCCCCCCCCCCCCCCACCCCCCCCCCCCCCCACCCCCCCCCCCCCCCACCCCCCCCCCCCCCCACCCCCCCCCCCCCCCACCCCCCCCCCCCCCCACCCCCCCCCCCCCCCACCCCCCCCCCCCCCCACCCCCCCCCCCCCCCACCCCCCCCCCCCCCCACCCCCCCCCCCCCCCACCCCCCCCCCCCCCCACCCCCCCCCCCCCCCACCCCCCCCCCCCCCCACCCCCCCCCCCCCCCACCCCCCCCCCCCCCCACCCCCCCCCCCCCCCACCCCCCCCCCCCCCCACCCCCCCCCCCCCCCACCCCCCCCCCCCCCCACCCCCCCCCCCCCCCACCCCCCCCCCCCCCCACCCCCCCCCCCCCCCACCCCCCCCCCCCCCCACCCCCCCCCCCCCCCACCCCCCCCCCCCCCCACCCCCCCCCCCCCCCACCCCCCCCCCCCCCCACCCCCCCCCCCCCCCACCCCCCCCCCCCCCCACCCCCCCCCCCCCCCACCCCCCCCCCCCCCCACCCCCCCCCCCCCCCACCCCCCCCCCCCCCCACCCCCCCCCCCCCCCACCCCCCCCCCCCCCCACCCCCCCCCCCCCCCACCCCCCCCCCCCCCCACCCCCCCCCCCCCCCACCCCCCCCCCCCCCCACCCCCCCCCCCCCCCACCCCCCCCCCCCCCCACCCCCCCCCCCCCCCACCCCCCCCCCCCCCCACCCCCCCCCCCCCCCACCCCCCCCCCCCCCCACCCCCCCCCCCCCCCACCCCCCCCCCCCCCCACCCCCCCCCCCCCCCACCCCCCCCCCCCCCCACCCCCCCCCCCCCCCACCCCCCCCCCCCCCCACCCCCCCCCCCCCCCACCCCCCCCCCCCCCCACCCCCCCCCCCCCCCACCCCCCCCCCCCCCCACCCCCCCCCCCCCCCACCCCCCCCCCCCCCCACCCCCCCCCCCCCCCACCCCCCCCCCCCCCCACCCCCCCCCCCCCCCACCCCCCCCCCCCCCCACCCCCCCCCCCCCCCACCCCCCCCCCCCCCCACCCCCCCCCCCCCCCACCCCCCCCCCCCCCCACCCCCCCCCCCCCCCACCCCCCCCCCCCCCCACCCCCCCCCCCCCCCACCCCCCCCCCCCCCCACCCCCCCCCCCCCCCACCCCCCCCCCCCCCCACCCCCCCCCCCCCCCACCCCCCCCCCCCCCCACCCCCCCCCCCCCCCACCCCCCCCCCCCCCCACCCCCCCCCCCCCCCACCCCCCCCCCCCCCCACCCCCCCCCCCCCCCACCCCCCCCCCCCCCCACCCCCCCCCCCCCCCACCCCCCCCCCCCCCCACCCCCCCCCCCCCCCACCCCCCCCCCCCCCCACCCCCCCCCCCCCCCACCCCCCCCCCCCCCCACCCCCCCCCCCCCCCACCCCCCCCCCCCCCCACCCCCCCCCCCCCCCACCCCCCCCCCCCCCCACCCCCCCCCCCCCCCACCCCCCCCCCCCCCCACCCCCCCCCCCCCCCACCCCCCCCCCCCCCCACCCCCCCCCCCCCCCACCCCCCCCCCCCCCCACCCCCCCCCCCCCCCACCCCCCCCCCCCCCCACCCCCCCCCCCCCCCACCCCCCCCCCCCCCCACCCCCCCCCCCCCCCACCCCCCCCCCCCCCCACCCCCCCCCCCCCCCACCCCCCCCCCCCCCCACCCCCCCCCCCCCCCACCCCCCCCCCCCCCCACCCCCCCCCCCCCCCACCCCCCCCCCCCCCCACCCCCCCCCCCCCCCACCCCCCCCCCCCCCCACCCCCCCCCCCCCCCACCCCCCCCCCCCCCCACCCCCCCCCCCCCCCACCCCCCCCCCCCCCCACCCCCCCCCCCCCCCACCCCCCCCCCCCCCCACCCCCCCCCCCCCCCACCCCCCCCCCCCCCCACCCCCCCCCCCCCCCACCCCCCCCCCCCCCCACCCCCCCCCCCCCCCACCCCCCCCCCCCCCCACCCCCCCCCCCCCCCACCCCCCCCCCCCCCCACCCCCCCCCCCCCCCACCCCCCCCCCCCCCCACCCCCCCCCCCCCCCACCCCCCCCCCCCCCCACCCCCCCCCCCCCCCACCCCCCCCCCCCCCCACCCCCCCCCCCCCCCACCCCCCCCCCCCCCCACCCCCCCCCCCCCCCACCCCCCCCCCCCCCCACCCCCCCCCCCCCCCACCCCCCCCCCCCCCCACCCCCCCCCCCCCCCACCCCCCCCCCCCCCCACCCCCCCCCCCCCCCACCCCCCCCCCCCCCCACCCCCCCCCCCCCCCACCCCCCCCCCCCCCCACCCCCCCCCCCCCCCACCCCCCCCCCCCCCCACCCCCCCCCCCCCCCACCCCCCCCCCCCCCCACCCCCCCCCCCCCCCACCCCCCCCCCCCCCCACCCCCCCCCCCCCCCACCCCCCCCCCCCCCCACCCCCCCCCCCCCCCACCCCCCCCCCCCCCCACCCCCCCCCCCCCCCACCCCCCCCCCCCCCCACCCCCCCCCCCCCCCACCCCCCCCCCCCCCCACCCCCCCCCCCCCCCACCCCCCCCCCCCCCCACCCCCCCCCCCCCCCACCCCCCCCCCCCCCCACCCCCCCCCCCCCCCACCCCCCCCCCCCCCCACCCCCCCCCCCCCCCACCCCCCCCCCCCCCCACCCCCCCCCCCCCCCACCCCCCCCCCCCCCCACCCCCCCCCCCCCCCACCCCCCCCCCCCCCCACCCCCCCCCCCCCCCACCCCCCCCCCCCCCCACCCCCCCCCCCCCCCACCCCCCCCCCCCCCCACCCCCCCCCCCCCCCACCCCCCCCCCCCCCCACCCCCCCCCCCCCCCACCCCCCCCCCCCCCCACCCCCCCCCCCCCCCACCCCCCCCCCCCCCCACCCCCCCCCCCCCCCACCCCCCCCCCCCCCCACCCCCCCCCCCCCCCACCCCCCCCCCCCCCCACCCCCCCCCCCCCCCACCCCCCCCCCCCCCCACCCCCCCCCCCCCCCACCCCCCCCCCCCCCCACCCCCCCCCCCCCCCACCCCCCCCCCCCCCCACCCCCCCCCCCCCCCACCCCCCCCCCCCCCCACCCCCCCCCCCCCCCACCCCCCCCCCCCCCCACCCCCCCCCCCCCCCACCCCCCCCCCCCCCCACCCCCCCCCCCCCCCACCCCCCCCCCCCCCCACCCCCCCCCCCCCCCACCCCCCCCCCCCCCCACCCCCCCCCCCCCCCACCCCCCCCCCCCCCCACCCCCCCCCCCCCCCACCCCCCCCCCCCCCCACCCCCCCCCCCCCCCACCCCCCCCCCCCCCCACCCCCCCCCCCCCCCACCCCCCCCCCCCCCCACCCCCCCCCCCCCCCACCCCCCCCCCCCCCCACCCCCCCCCCCCCCCACCCCCCCCCCCCCCCACCCCCCCCCCCCCCCACCCCCCCCCCCCCCCACCCCCCCCCCCCCCCACCCCCCCCCCCCCCCACCCCCCCCCCCCCCCACCCCCCCCCCCCCCCACCCCCCCCCCCCCCCACCCCCCCCCCCCCCCACCCCCCCCCCCCCCCACCCCCCCCCCCCCCCACCCCCCCCCCCCCCCACCCCCCCCCCCCCCCACCCCCCCCCCCCCCCACCCCCCCCCCCCCCCACCCCCCCCCCCCCCCACCCCCCCCCCCCCCCACCCCCCCCCCCCCCCACCCCCCCCCCCCCCCACCCCCCCCCCCCCCCACCCCCCCCCCCCCCCACCCCCCCCCCCCCCCACCCCCCCCCCCCCCCACCCCCCCCCCCCCCCACCCCCCCCCCCCCCCACCCCCCCCCCCCCCCACCCCCCCCCCCCCCCACCCCCCCCCCCCCCCACCCCCCCCCCCCCCCACCCCCCCCCCCCCCCACCCCCCCCCCCCCCCACCCCCCCCCCCCCCCACCCCCCCCCCCCCCCACCCCCCCCCCCCCCCACCCCCCCCCCCCCCCACCCCCCCCCCCCCCCACCCCCCCCCCCCCCCACCCCCCCCCCCCCCCACCCCCCCCCCCCCCCACCCCCCCCCCCCCCCACCCCCCCCCCCCCCCACCCCCCCCCCCCCCCACCCCCCCCCCCCCCCACCCCCCCCCCCCCCCACCCCCCCCCCCCCCCACCCCCCCCCCCCCCCACCCCCCCCCCCCCCCACCCCCCCCCCCCCCCACCCCCCCCCCCCCCCACCCCCCCCCCCCCCCACCCCCCCCCCCCCCCACCCCCCCCCCCCCCCACCCCCCCCCCCCCCCACCCCCCCCCCCCCCCACCCCCCCCCCCCCCCACCCCCCCCCCCCCCCACCCCCCCCCCCCCCCACCCCCCCCCCCCCCCACCCCCCCCCCCCCCCACCCCCCCCCCCCCCCACCCCCCCCCCCCCCCACCCCCCCCCCCCCCCACCCCCCCCCCCCCCCACCCCCCCCCCCCCCCACCCCCCCCCCCCCCCACCCCCCCCCCCCCCCACCCCCCCCCCCCCCCACCCCCCCCCCCCCCCACCCCCCCCCCCCCCCACCCCCCCCCCCCCCCACCCCCCCCCCCCCCCACCCCCCCCCCCCCCCACCCCCCCCCCCCCCCACCCCCCCCCCCCCCCACCCCCCCCCCCCCCCACCCCCCCCCCCCCCCACCCCCCCCCCCCCCCACCCCCCCCCCCCCCCACCCCCCCCCCCCCCCACCCCCCCCCCCCCCCACCCCCCCCCCCCCCCACCCCCCCCCCCCCCCACCCCCCCCCCCCCCCACCCCCCCCCCCCCCCACCCCCCCCCCCCCCCACCCCCCCCCCCCCCCACCCCCCCCCCCCCCCACCCCCCCCCCCCCCCACCCCCCCCCCCCCCCACCCCCCCCCCCCCCCACCCCCCCCCCCCCCCACCCCCCCCCCCCCCCACCCCCCCCCCCCCCCACCCCCCCCCCCCCCCACCCCCCCCCCCCCCCACCCCCCCCCCCCCCCACCCCCCCCCCCCCCCACCCCCCCCCCCCCCCACCCCCCCCCCCCCCCACCCCCCCCCCCCCCCACCCCCCCCCCCCCCCACCCCCCCCCCCCCCCACCCCCCCCCCCCCCCACCCCCCCCCCCCCCCACCCCCCCCCCCCCCCACCCCCCCCCCCCCCCACCCCCCCCCCCCCCCACCCCCCCCCCCCCCCACCCCCCCCCCCCCCCACCCCCCCCCCCCCCCACCCCCCCCCCCCCCCACCCCCCCCCCCCCCCACCCCCCCCCCCCCCCACCCCCCCCCCCCCCCACCCCCCCCCCCCCCCACCCCCCCCCCCCCCCACCCCCCCCCCCCCCCACCCCCCCCCCCCCCCACCCCCCCCCCCCCCCACCCCCCCCCCCCCCCACCCCCCCCCCCCCCCACCCCCCCCCCCCCCCACCCCCCCCCCCCCCCACCCCCCCCCCCCCCCACCCCCCCCCCCCCCCACCCCCCCCCCCCCCCACCCCCCCCCCCCCCCACCCCCCCCCCCCCCCACCCCCCCCCCCCCCCACCCCCCCCCCCCCCCACCCCCCCCCCCCCCCACCCCCCCCCCCCCCCACCCCCCCCCCCCCCCACCCCCCCCCCCCCCCACCCCCCCCCCCCCCCACCCCCCCCCCCCCCCACCCCCCCCCCCCCCCACCCCCCCCCCCCCCCACCCCCCCCCCCCCCCACCCCCCCCCCCCCCCACCCCCCCCCCCCCCCACCCCCCCCCCCCCCCACCCCCCCCCCCCCCCACCCCCCCCCCCCCCCACCCCCCCCCCCCCCCACCCCCCCCCCCCCCCACCCCCCCCCCCCCCCACCCCCCCCCCCCCCCACCCCCCCCCCCCCCCACCCCCCCCCCCCCCCACCCCCCCCCCCCCCCACCCCCCCCCCCCCCCACCCCCCCCCCCCCCCACCCCCCCCCCCCCCCACCCCCCCCCCCCCCCACCCCCCCCCCCCCCCACCCCCCCCCCCCCCCACCCCCCCCCCCCCCCACCCCCCCCCCCCCCCACCCCCCCCCCCCCCCACCCCCCCCCCCCCCCACCCCCCCCCCCCCCCACCCCCCCCCCCCCCCACCCCCCCCCCCCCCCACCCCCCCCCCCCCCCACCCCCCCCCCCCCCCACCCCCCCCCCCCCCCACCCCCCCCCCCCCCCACCCCCCCCCCCCCCCACCCCCCCCCCCCCCCACCCCCCCCCCCCCCCACCCCCCCCCCCCCCCACCCCCCCCCCCCCCCACCCCCCCCCCCCCCCACCCCCCCCCCCCCCCACCCCCCCCCCCCCCCACCCCCCCCCCCCCCCACCCCCCCCCCCCCCCACCCCCCCCCCCCCCCACCCCCCCCCCCCCCCACCCCCCCCCCCCCCCACCCCCCCCCCCCCCCACCCCCCCCCCCCCCCACCCCCCCCCCCCCCCACCCCCCCCCCCCCCCACCCCCCCCCCCCCCCACCCCCCCCCCCCCCCACCCCCCCCCCCCCCCACCCCCCCCCCCCCCCACCCCCCCCCCCCCCCACCCCCCCCCCCCCCCACCCCCCCCCCCCCCCACCCCCCCCCCCCCCCACCCCCCCCCCCCCCCACCCCCCCCCCCCCCCACCCCCCCCCCCCCCCACCCCCCCCCCCCCCCACCCCCCCCCCCCCCCACCCCCCCCCCCCCCCACCCCCCCCCCCCCCCACCCCCCCCCCCCCCCACCCCCCCCCCCCCCCACCCCCCCCCCCCCCCACCCCCCCCCCCCCCCACCCCCCCCCCCCCCCACCCCCCCCCCCCCCCACCCCCCCCCCCCCCCACCCCCCCCCCCCCCCACCCCCCCCCCCCCCCACCCCCCCCCCCCCCCACCCCCCCCCCCCCCCACCCCCCCCCCCCCCCACCCCCCCCCCCCCCCACCCCCCCCCCCCCCCACCCCCCCCCCCCCCCACCCCCCCCCCCCCCCACCCCCCCCCCCCCCCACCCCCCCCCCCCCCCACCCCCCCCCCCCCCCACCCCCCCCCCCCCCCACCCCCCCCCCCCCCCACCCCCCCCCCCCCCCACCCCCCCCCCCCCCCACCCCCCCCCCCCCCCACCCCCCCCCCCCCCCACCCCCCCCCCCCCCCACCCCCCCCCCCCCCCACCCCCCCCCCCCCCCACCCCCCCCCCCCCCCACCCCCCCCCCCCCCCACCCCCCCCCCCCCCCACCCCCCCCCCCCCCCACCCCCCCCCCCCCCCACCCCCCCCCCCCCCCACCCCCCCCCCCCCCCACCCCCCCCCCCCCCCACCCCCCCCCCCCCCCACCCCCCCCCCCCCCCACCCCCCCCCCCCCCCACCCCCCCCCCCCCCCACCCCCCCCCCCCCCCACCCCCCCCCCCCCCCACCCCCCCCCCCCCCCACCCCCCCCCCCCCCCACCCCCCCCCCCCCCCACCCCCCCCCCCCCCCACCCCCCCCCCCCCCCACCCCCCCCCCCCCCCACCCCCCCCCCCCCCCACCCCCCCCCCCCCCCACCCCCCCCCCCCCCCACCCCCCCCCCCCCCCACCCCCCCCCCCCCCCACCCCCCCCCCCCCCCACCCCCCCCCCCCCCCACCCCCCCCCCCCCCCACCCCCCCCCCCCCCCACCCCCCCCCCCCCCCACCCCCCCCCCCCCCCACCCCCCCCCCCCCCCACCCCCCCCCCCCCCCACCCCCCCCCCCCCCCACCCCCCCCCCCCCCCACCCCCCCCCCCCCCCACCCCCCCCCCCCCCCACCCCCCCCCCCCCCCACCCCCCCCCCCCCCCACCCCCCCCCCCCCCCACCCCCCCCCCCCCCCACCCCCCCCCCCCCCCACCCCCCCCCCCCCCCACCCCCCCCCCCCCCCACCCCCCCCCCCCCCCACCCCCCCCCCCCCCCACCCCCCCCCCCCCCCACCCCCCCCCCCCCCCACCCCCCCCCCCCCCCACCCCCCCCCCCCCCCACCCCCCCCCCCCCCCACCCCCCCCCCCCCCCACCCCCCCCCCCCCCCACCCCCCCCCCCCCCCACCCCCCCCCCCCCCCACCCCCCCCCCCCCCCACCCCCCCCCCCCCCCACCCCCCCCCCCCCCCACCCCCCCCCCCCCCCACCCCCCCCCCCCCCCACCCCCCCCCCCCCCCACCCCCCCCCCCCCCCACCCCCCCCCCCCCCCACCCCCCCCCCCCCCCACCCCCCCCCCCCCCCACCCCCCCCCCCCCCCACCCCCCCCCCCCCCCACCCCCCCCCCCCCCCACCCCCCCCCCCCCCCACCCCCCCCCCCCCCCACCCCCCCCCCCCCCCACCCCCCCCCCCCCCCACCCCCCCCCCCCCCCACCCCCCCCCCCCCCCACCCCCCCCCCCCCCCACCCCCCCCCCCCCCCACCCCCCCCCCCCCCCACCCCCCCCCCCCCCCACCCCCCCCCCCCCCCACCCCCCCCCCCCCCCACCCCCCCCCCCCCCCACCCCCCCCCCCCCCCACCCCCCCCCCCCCCCACCCCCCCCCCCCCCCACCCCCCCCCCCCCCCACCCCCCCCCCCCCCCACCCCCCCCCCCCCCCACCCCCCCCCCCCCCCACCCCCCCCCCCCCCCACCCCCCCCCCCCCCCACCCCCCCCCCCCCCCACCCCCCCCCCCCCCCACCCCCCCCCCCCCCCACCCCCCCCCCCCCCCACCCCCCCCCCCCCCCACCCCCCCCCCCCCCCACCCCCCCCCCCCCCCACCCCCCCCCCCCCCCACCCCCCCCCCCCCCCACCCCCCCCCCCCCCCACCCCCCCCCCCCCCCACCCCCCCCCCCCCCCACCCCCCCCCCCCCCCACCCCCCCCCCCCCCCACCCCCCCCCCCCCCCACCCCCCCCCCCCCCCACCCCCCCCCCCCCCCACCCCCCCCCCCCCCCACCCCCCCCCCCCCCCACCCCCCCCCCCCCCCACCCCCCCCCCCCCCCACCCCCCCCCCCCCCCACCCCCCCCCCCCCCCACCCCCCCCCCCCCCCACCCCCCCCCCCCCCCACCCCCCCCCCCCCCCACCCCCCCCCCCCCCCACCCCCCCCCCCCCCCACCCCCCCCCCCCCCCACCCCCCCCCCCCCCCACCCCCCCCCCCCCCCACCCCCCCCCCCCCCCACCCCCCCCCCCCCCCACCCCCCCCCCCCCCCACCCCCCCCCCCCCCCACCCCCCCCCCCCCCCACCCCCCCCCCCCCCCACCCCCCCCCCCCCCCACCCCCCCCCCCCCCCACCCCCCCCCCCCCCCACCCCCCCCCCCCCCCACCCCCCCCCCCCCCCACCCCCCCCCCCCCCCACCCCCCCCCCCCCCCACCCCCCCCCCCCCCCACCCCCCCCCCCCCCCACCCCCCCCCCCCCCCACCCCCCCCCCCCCCCACCCCCCCCCCCCCCCACCCCCCCCCCCCCCCACCCCCCCCCCCCCCCACCCCCCCCCCCCCCCACCCCCCCCCCCCCCCACCCCCCCCCCCCCCCACCCCCCCCCCCCCCCACCCCCCCCCCCCCCCACCCCCCCCCCCCCCCACCCCCCCCCCCCCCCACCCCCCCCCCCCCCCACCCCCCCCCCCCCCCACCCCCCCCCCCCCCCACCCCCCCCCCCCCCCACCCCCCCCCCCCCCCACCCCCCCCCCCCCCCACCCCCCCCCCCCCCCACCCCCCCCCCCCCCCACCCCCCCCCCCCCCCACCCCCCCCCCCCCCCACCCCCCCCCCCCCCCACCCCCCCCCCCCCCCACCCCCCCCCCCCCCCACCCCCCCCCCCCCCCACCCCCCCCCCCCCCCACCCCCCCCCCCCCCCACCCCCCCCCCCCCCCACCCCCCCCCCCCCCCACCCCCCCCCCCCCCCACCCCCCCCCCCCCCCACCCCCCCCCCCCCCCACCCCCCCCCCCCCCCACCCCCCCCCCCCCCCACCCCCCCCCCCCCCCACCCCCCCCCCCCCCCACCCCCCCCCCCCCCCACCCCCCCCCCCCCCCACCCCCCCCCCCCCCCACCCCCCCCCCCCCCCACCCCCCCCCCCCCCCACCCCCCCCCCCCCCCACCCCCCCCCCCCCCCACCCCCCCCCCCCCCCACCCCCCCCCCCCCCCACCCCCCCCCCCCCCCACCCCCCCCCCCCCCCACCCCCCCCCCCCCCCACCCCCCCCCCCCCCCACCCCCCCCCCCCCCCACCCCCCCCCCCCCCCACCCCCCCCCCCCCCCACCCCCCCCCCCCCCCACCCCCCCCCCCCCCCACCCCCCCCCCCCCCCACCCCCCCCCCCCCCCACCCCCCCCCCCCCCCACCCCCCCCCCCCCCCACCCCCCCCCCCCCCCACCCCCCCCCCCCCCCACCCCCCCCCCCCCCCACCCCCCCCCCCCCCCACCCCCCCCCCCCCCCACCCCCCCCCCCCCCCACCCCCCCCCCCCCCCACCCCCCCCCCCCCCCACCCCCCCCCCCCCCCACCCCCCCCCCCCCCCACCCCCCCCCCCCCCCACCCCCCCCCCCCCCCACCCCCCCCCCCCCCCACCCCCCCCCCCCCCCACCCCCCCCCCCCCCCACCCCCCCCCCCCCCCACCCCCCCCCCCCCCCACCCCCCCCCCCCCCCACCCCCCCCCCCCCCCACCCCCCCCCCCCCCCACCCCCCCCCCCCCCCACCCCCCCCCCCCCCCACCCCCCCCCCCCCCCACCCCCCCCCCCCCCCACCCCCCCCCCCCCCCACCCCCCCCCCCCCCCACCCCCCCCCCCCCCCACCCCCCCCCCCCCCCACCCCCCCCCCCCCCCACCCCCCCCCCCCCCCACCCCCCCCCCCCCCCACCCCCCCCCCCCCCCACCCCCCCCCCCCCCCACCCCCCCCCCCCCCCACCCCCCCCCCCCCCCACCCCCCCCCCCCCCCACCCCCCCCCCCCCCCACCCCCCCCCCCCCCCACCCCCCCCCCCCCCCACCCCCCCCCCCCCCCACCCCCCCCCCCCCCCACCCCCCCCCCCCCCCACCCCCCCCCCCCCCCACCCCCCCCCCCCCCCACCCCCCCCCCCCCCCACCCCCCCCCCCCCCCACCCCCCCCCCCCCCCACCCCCCCCCCCCCCCACCCCCCCCCCCCCCCACCCCCCCCCCCCCCCACCCCCCCCCCCCCCCACCCCCCCCCCCCCCCACCCCCCCCCCCCCCCACCCCCCCCCCCCCCCACCCCCCCCCCCCCCCACCCCCCCCCCCCCCCACCCCCCCCCCCCCCCACCCCCCCCCCCCCCCACCCCCCCCCCCCCCCACCCCCCCCCCCCCCCACCCCCCCCCCCCCCCACCCCCCCCCCCCCCCACCCCCCCCCCCCCCCACCCCCCCCCCCCCCCACCCCCCCCCCCCCCCACCCCCCCCCCCCCCCACCCCCCCCCCCCCCCACCCCCCCCCCCCCCCACCCCCCCCCCCCCCCACCCCCCCCCCCCCCCACCCCCCCCCCCCCCCACCCCCCCCCCCCCCCACCCCCCCCCCCCCCCACCCCCCCCCCCCCCCACCCCCCCCCCCCCCCACCCCCCCCCCCCCCCACCCCCCCCCCCCCCCACCCCCCCCCCCCCCCACCCCCCCCCCCCCCCACCCCCCCCCCCCCCCACCCCCCCCCCCCCCCACCCCCCCCCCCCCCCACCCCCCCCCCCCCCCACCCCCCCCCCCCCCCACCCCCCCCCCCCCCCACCCCCCCCCCCCCCCACCCCCCCCCCCCCCCACCCCCCCCCCCCCCCACCCCCCCCCCCCCCCACCCCCCCCCCCCCCCACCCCCCCCCCCCCCCACCCCCCCCCCCCCCCACCCCCCCCCCCCCCCACCCCCCCCCCCCCCCACCCCCCCCCCCCCCCACCCCCCCCCCCCCCCACCCCCCCCCCCCCCCACCCCCCCCCCC
The DNA here is from genome assembly GCF_021028975.2 of Sphaerodactylus townsendi. NCBI lineage: Eukaryota > Metazoa > Chordata > Lepidosauria > Squamata > Sphaerodactylidae > Sphaerodactylus > Sphaerodactylus townsendi. The sequence continues at coordinate 13,851,776 of NC_059441.1, forward strand.
CCCCACCCCCCCCCCCCCCCACCCCCCCCCCCCCCCACCCCCCCCCCCCCCCACCCCCCCCCCCCCCCACCCCCCCCCCCCCCCACCCCCCCCCCCCCCCACCCCCCCCCCCCCCCACCCCCCCCCCCCCCCACCCCCCCCCCCCCCCACCCCCCCCCCCCCCCACCCCCCCCCCCCCCCACCCCCCCCCCCCCCCACCCCCCCCCCCCCCCACCCCCCCCCCCCCCCACCCCCCCCCCCCCCCACCCCCCCCCCCCCCCACCCCCCCCCCCCCCCACCCCCCCCCCCCCCCACCCCCCCCCCCCCCCACCCCCCCCCCCCCCCACCCCCCCCCCCCCCCACCCCCCCCCCCCCCCACCCCCCCCCCCCCCCACCCCCCCCCCCCCCCACCCCCCCCCCCCCCCACCCCCCCCCCCCCCCACCCCCCCCCCCCCCCACCCCCCCCCCCCCCCACCCCCCCCCCCCCCCACCCCCCCCCCCCCCCACCCCCCCCCCCCCCCACCCCCCCCCCCCCCCACCCCCCCCCCCCCCCACCCCCCCCCCCCCCCACCCCCCCCCCCCCCCACCCCCCCCCCCCCCCACCCCCCCCCCCCCCCACCCCCCCCCCCCCCCACCCCCCCCCCCCCCCACCCCCCCCCCCCCCCACCCCCCCCCCCCCCCACCCCCCCCCCCCCCCACCCCCCCCCCCCCCCACCCCCCCCCCCCCCCACCCCCCCCCCCCCCCACCCCCCCCCCCCCCCACCCCCCCCCCCCCCCACCCCCCCCCCCCCCCACCCCCCCCCCCCCCCACCCCCCCCCCCCCCCACCCCCCCCCCCCCCCACCCCCCCCCCCCCCCACCCCCCCCCCCCCCCACCCCCCCCCCCCCCCACCCCCCCCCCCCCCCACCCCCCCCCCCCCCCACCCCCCCCCCCCCCCACCCCCCCCCCCCCCCACCCCCCCCCCCCCCCACCCCCCCCCCCCCCCACCCCCCCCCCCCCCCACCCCCCCCCCCCCCCACCCCCCCCCCCCCCCACCCCCCCCCCCCCCCACCCCCCCCCCCCCCCACCCCCCCCCCCCCCCACCCCCCCCCCCCCCCACCCCCCCCCCCCCCCACCCCCCCCCCCCCCCACCCCCCCCCCCCCCCACCCCCCCCCCCCCCCACCCCCCCCCCCCCCCACCCCCCCCCCCCCCCACCCCCCCCCCCCCCCACCCCCCCCCCCCCCCACCCCCCCCCCCCCCCACCCCCCCCCCCCCCCACCCCCCCCCCCCCCCACCCCCCCCCCCCCCCACCCCCCCCCCCCCCCACCCCCCCCCCCCCCCACCCCCCCCCCCCCCCACCCCCCCCCCCCCCCACCCCCCCCCCCCCCCACCCCCCCCCCCCCCCACCCCCCCCCCCCCCCACCCCCCCCCCCCCCCACCCCCCCCCCCCCCCACCCCCCCCCCCCCCCACCCCCCCCCCCCCCCACCCCCCCCCCCCCCCACCCCCCCCCCCCCCCACCCCCCCCCCCCCCCACCCCCCCCCCCCCCCACCCCCCCCCCCCCCCACCCCCCCCCCCCCCCACCCCCCCCCCCCCCCACCCCCCCCCCCCCCCACCCCCCCCCCCCCCCACCCCCCCCCCCCCCCACCCCCCCCCCCCCCCACCCCCCCCCCCCCCCACCCCCCCCCCCCCCCACCCCCCCCCCCCCCCACCCCCCCCCCCCCCCACCCCCCCCCCCCCCCACCCCCCCCCCCCCCCACCCCCCCCCCCCCCCACCCCCCCCCCCCCCCACCCCCCCCCCCCCCCACCCCCCCCCCCCCCCACCCCCCCCCCCCCCCACCCCCCCCCCCCCCCACCCCCCCCCCCCCCCACCCCCCCCCCCCCCCACCCCCCCCCCCCCCCACCCCCCCCCCCCCCCACCCCCCCCCCCCCCCACCCCCCCCCCCCCCCACCCCCCCCCCCCCCCACCCCCCCCCCCCCCCACCCCCCCCCCCCCCCACCCCCCCCCCCCCCCACCCCCCCCCCCCCCCACCCCCCCCCCCCCCCACCCCCCCCCCCCCCCACCCCCCCCCCCCCCCACCCCCCCCCCCCCCCACCCCCCCCCCCCCCCACCCCCCCCCCCCCCCACCCCCCCCCCCCCCCACCCCCCCCCCCCCCCACCCCCCCCCCCCCCCACCCCCCCCCCCCCCCACCCCCCCCCCCCCCCACCCCCCCCCCCCCCCACCCCCCCCCCCCCCCACCCCCCCCCCCCCCCACCCCCCCCCCCCCCCACCCCCCCCCCCCCCCACCCCCCCCCCCCCCCACCCCCCCCCCCCCCCACCCCCCCCCCCCCCCACCCCCCCCCCCCCCCACCCCCCCCCCCCCCCACCCCCCCCCCCCCCCACCCCCCCCCCCCCCCACCCCCCCCCCCCCCCACCCCCCCCCCCCCCCACCCCCCCCCCCCCCCACCCCCCCCCCCCCCCACCCCCCCCCCCCCCCACCCCCCCCCCCCCCCACCCCCCCCCCCCCCCACCCCCCCCCCCCCCCACCCCCCCCCCCCCCCACCCCCCCCCCCCCCCACCCCCCCCCCCCCCCACCCCCCCCCCCCCCCACCCCCCCCCCCCCCCACCCCCCCCCCCCCCCACCCCCCCCCCCCCCCACCCCCCCCCCCCCCCACCCCCCCCCCCCCCCACCCCCCCCCCCCCCCACCCCCCCCCCCCCCCACCCCCCCCCCCCCCCACCCCCCCCCCCCCCCACCCCCCCCCCCCCCCACCCCCCCCCCCCCCCACCCCCCCCCCCCCCCACCCCCCCCCCCCCCCACCCCCCCCCCCCCCCACCCCCCCCCCCCCCCACCCCCCCCCCCCCCCACCCCCCCCCCCCCCCACCCCCCCCCCCCCCCACCCCCCCCCCCCCCCACCCCCCCCCCCCCCCACCCCCCCCCCCCCCCACCCCCCCCCCCCCCCACCCCCCCCCCCCCCCACCCCCCCCCCCCCCCACCCCCCCCCCCCCCCACCCCCCCCCCCCCCCACCCCCCCCCCCCCCCACCCCCCCCCCCCCCCACCCCCCCCCCCCCCCACCCCCCCCCCCCCCCACCCCCCCCCCCCCCCACCCCCCCCCCCCCCCACCCCCCCCCCCCCCCACCCCCCCCCCCCCCCACCCCCCCCCCCCCCCACCCCCCCCCCCCCCCACCCCCCCCCCCCCCCACCCCCCCCCCCCCCCACCCCCCCCCCCCCCCACCCCCCCCCCCCCCCACCCCCCCCCCCCCCCACCCCCCCCCCCCCCCACCCCCCCCCCCCCCCACCCCCCCCCCCCCCCACCCCCCCCCCCCCCCACCCCCCCCCCCCCCCACCCCCCCCCCCCCCCACCCCCCCCCCCCCCCACCCCCCCCCCCCCCCACCCCCCCCCCCCCCCACCCCCCCCCCCCCCCACCCCCCCCCCCCCCCACCCCCCCCCCCCCCCACCCCCCCCCCCCCCCACCCCCCCCCCCCCCCACCCCCCCCCCCCCCCACCCCCCCCCCCCCCCACCCCCCCCCCCCCCCACCCCCCCCCCCCCCCACCCCCCCCCCCCCCCACCCCCCCCCCCCCCCACCCCCCCCCCCCCCCACCCCCCCCCCCCCCCACCCCCCCCCCCCCCCACCCCCCCCCCCCCCCACCCCCCCCCCCCCCCACCCCCCCCCCCCCCCACCCCCCCCCCCCCCCACCCCCCCCCCCCCCCACCCCCCCCCCCCCCCACCCCCCCCCCCCCCCACCCCCCCCCCCCCCCACCCCCCCCCCCCCCCACCCCCCCCCCCCCCCACCCCCCCCCCCCCCCACCCCCCCCCCCCCCCACCCCCCCCCCCCCCCACCCCCCCCCCCCCCCACCCCCCCCCCCCCCCACCCCCCCCCCCCCCCACCCCCCCCCCCCCCCACCCCCCCCCCCCCCCACCCCCCCCCCCCCCCACCCCCCCCCCCCCCCACCCCCCCCCCCCCCCACCCCCCCCCCCCCCCACCCCCCCCCCCCCCCACCCCCCCCCCCCCCCACCCCCCCCCCCCCCCACCCCCCCCCCCCCCCACCCCCCCCCCCCCCCACCCCCCCCCCCCCCCACCCCCCCCCCCCCCCACCCCCCCCCCCCCCCACCCCCCCCCCCCCCCACCCCCCCCCCCCCCCACCCCCCCCCCCCCCCACCCCCCCCCCCCCCCACCCCCCCCCCCCCCCACCCCCCCCCCCCCCCACCCCCCCCCCCCCCCACCCCCCCCCCCCCCCACCCCCCCCCCCCCCCACCCCCCCCCCCCCCCACCCCCCCCCCCCCCCACCCCCCCCCCCCCCCACCCCCCCCCCCCCCCACCCCCCCCCCCCCCCACCCCCCCCCCCCCCCACCCCCCCCCCCCCCCACCCCCCCCCCCCCCCACCCCCCCCCCCCCCCACCCCCCCCCCCCCCCACCCCCCCCCCCCCCCACCCCCCCCCCCCCCCACCCCCCCCCCCCCCCACCCCCCCCCCCCCCCACCCCCCCCCCCCCCCACCCCCCCCCCCCCCCACCCCCCCCCCCCCCCACCCCCCCCCCCCCCCACCCCCCCCCCCCCCCACCCCCCCCCCCCCCCACCCCCCCCCCCCCCCACCCCCCCCCCCCCCCACCCCCCCCCCCCCCCACCCCCCCCCCCCCCCACCCCCCCCCCCCCCCACCCCCCCCCCCCCCCACCCCCCCCCCCCCCCACCCCCCCCCCCCCCCACCCCCCCCCCCCCCCACCCCCCCCCCCCCCCACCCCCCCCCCCCCCCACCCCCCCCCCCCCCCACCCCCCCCCCCCCCCACCCCCCCCCCCCCCCACCCCCCCCCCCCCCCACCCCCCCCCCCCCCCACCCCCCCCCCCCCCCACCCCCCCCCCCCCCCACCCCCCCCCCCCCCCACCCCCCCCCCCCCCCACCCCCCCCCCCCCCCACCCCCCCCCCCCCCCACCCCCCCCCCCCCCCACCCCCCCCCCCCCCCACCCCCCCCCCCCCCCACCCCCCCCCCCCCCCACCCCCCCCCCCCCCCACCCCCCCCCCCCCCCACCCCCCCCCCCCCCCACCCCCCCCCCCCCCCACCCCCCCCCCCCCCCACCCCCCCCCCCCCCCACCCCCCCCCCCCCCCACCCCCCCCCCCCCCCACCCCCCCCCCCCCCCACCCCCCCCCCCCCCCACCCCCCCCCCCCCCCACCCCCCCCCCCCCCCACCCCCCCCCCCCCCCACCCCCCCCCCCCCCCACCCCCCCCCCCCCCCACCCCCCCCCCCCCCCACCCCCCCCCCCCCCCACCCCCCCCCCCCCCCACCCCCCCCCCCCCCCACCCCCCCCCCCCCCCACCCCCCCCCCCCCCCACCCCCCCCCCCCCCCACCCCCCCCCCCCCCCACCCCCCCCCCCCCCCACCCCCCCCCCCCCCCACCCCCCCCCCCCCCCACCCCCCCCCCCCCCCACCCCCCCCCCCCCCCACCCCCCCCCCCCCCCACCCCCCCCCCCCCCCACCCCCCCCCCCCCCCACCCCCCCCCCCCCCCACCCCCCCCCCCCCCCACCCCCCCCCCCCCCCACCCCCCCCCCCCCCCACCCCCCCCCCCCCCCACCCCCCCCCCCCCCCACCCCCCCCCCCCCCCACCCCCCCCCCCCCCCACCCCCCCCCCCCCCCACCCCCCCCCCCCCCCACCCCCCCCCCCCCCCACCCCCCCCCCCCCCCACCCCCCCCCCCCCCCACCCCCCCCCCCCCCCACCCCCCCCCCCCCCCACCCCCCCCCCCCCCCACCCCCCCCCCCCCCCACCCCCCCCCCCCCCCACCCCCCCCCCCCCCCACCCCCCCCCCCCCCCACCCCCCCCCCCCCCCACCCCCCCCCCCCCCCACCCCCCCCCCCCCCCACCCCCCCCCCCCCCCACCCCCCCCCCCCCCCACCCCCCCCCCCCCCCACCCCCCCCCCCCCCCACCCCCCCCCCCCCCCACCCCCCCCCCCCCCCACCCCCCCCCCCCCCCACCCCCCCCCCCCCCCACCCCCCCCCCCCCCCACCCCCCCCCCCCCCCACCCCCCCCCCCCCCCACCCCCCCCCCCCCCCACCCCCCCCCCCCCCCACCCCCCCCCCCCCCCACCCCCCCCCCCCCCCACCCCCCCCCCCCCCCACCCCCCCCCCCCCCCACCCCCCCCCCCCCCCACCCCCCCCCCCCCCCACCCCCCCCCCCCCCCACCCCCCCCCCCCCCCACCCCCCCCCCCCCCCACCCCCCCCCCCCCCCACCCCCCCCCCCCCCCACCCCCCCCCCCCCCCACCCCCCCCCCCCCCCACCCCCCCCCCCCCCCACCCCCCCCCCCCCCCACCCCCCCCCCCCCCCACCCCCCCCCCCCCCCACCCCCCCCCCCCCCCACCCCCCCCCCCCCCCACCCCCCCCCCCCCCCACCCCCCCCCCCCCCCACCCCCCCCCCCCCCCACCCCCCCCCCCCCCCACCCCCCCCCCCCCCCACCCCCCCCCCCCCCCACCCCCCCCCCCCCCCACCCCCCCCCCCCCCCACCCCCCCCCCCCCCCACCCCCCCCCCCCCCCACCCCCCCCCCCCCCCACCCCCCCCCCCCCCCACCCCCCCCCCCCCCCACCCCCCCCCCCCCCCACCCCCCCCCCCCCCCACCCCCCCCCCCCCCCACCCCCCCCCCCCCCCACCCCCCCCCCCCCCCACCCCCCCCCCCCCCCACCCCCCCCCCCCCCCACCCCCCCCCCCCCCCACCCCCCCCCCCCCCCACCCCCCCCCCCCCCCACCCCCCCCCCCCCCCACCCCCCCCCCCCCCCACCCCCCCCCCCCCCCACCCCCCCCCCCCCCCACCCCCCCCCCCCCCCACCCCCCCCCCCCCCCACCCCCCCCCCCCCCCACCCCCCCCCCCCCCCACCCCCCCCCCCCCCCACCCCCCCCCCCCCCCACCCCCCCCCCCCCCCACCCCCCCCCCCCCCCACCCCCCCCCCCCCCCACCCCCCCCCCCCCCCACCCCCCCCCCCCCCCACCCCCCCCCCCCCCCACCCCCCCCCCCCCCCACCCCCCCCCCCCCCCACCCCCCCCCCCCCCCACCCCCCCCCCCCCCCACCCCCCCCCCCCCCCACCCCCCCCCCCCCCCACCCCCCCCCCCCCCCACCCCCCCCCCCCCCCACCCCCCCCCCCCCCCACCCCCCCCCCCCCCCACCCCCCCCCCCCCCCACCCCCCCCCCCCCCCACCCCCCCCCCCCCCCACCCCCCCCCCCCCCCACCCCCCCCCCCCCCCACCCCCCCCCCCCCCCACCCCCCCCCCCCCCCACCCCCCCCCCCCCCCACCCCCCCCCCCCCCCACCCCCCCCCCCCCCCACCCCCCCCCCCCCCCACCCCCCCCCCCCCCCACCCCCCCCCCCCCCCACCCCCCCCCCCCCCCACCCCCCCCCCCCCCCACCCCCCCCCCCCCCCACCCCCCCCCCCCCCCACCCCCCCCCCCCCCCACCCCCCCCCCCCCCCACCCCCCCCCCCCCCCACCCCCCCCCCCCCCCACCCCCCCCCCCCCCCACCCCCCCCCCCCCCCACCCCCCCCCCCCCCCACCCCCCCCCCCCCCCACCCCCCCCCCCCCCCACCCCCCCCCCCCCCCACCCCCCCCCCCCCCCACCCCCCCCCCCCCCCACCCCCCCCCCCCCCCACCCCCCCCCCCCCCCACCCCCCCCCCCCCCCACCCCCCCCCCCCCCCACCCCCCCCCCCCCCCACCCCCCCCCCCCCCCACCCCCCCCCCCCCCCACCCCCCCCCCCCCCCACCCCCCCCCCCCCCCACCCCCCCCCCCCCCCACCCCCCCCCCCCCCCACCCCCCCCCCCCCCCACCCCCCCCCCCCCCCACCCCCCCCCCCCCCCACCCCCCCCCCCCCCCACCCCCCCCCCCCCCCACCCCCCCCCCCCCCCACCCCCCCCCCCCCCCACCCCCCCCCCCCCCCACCCCCCCCCCCCCCCACCCCCCCCCCCCCCCACCCCCCCCCCCCCCCACCCCCCCCCCCCCCCACCCCCCCCCCCCCCCACCCCCCCCCCCCCCCACCCCCCCCCCCCCCCACCCCCCCCCCCCCCCACCCCCCCCCCCCCCCACCCCCCCCCCCCCCCACCCCCCCCCCCCCCCACCCCCCCCCCCCCCCACCCCCCCCCCCCCCCACCCCCCCCCCCCCCCACCCCCCCCCCCCCCCACCCCCCCCCCCCCCCACCCCCCCCCCCCCCCACCCCCCCCCCCCCCCACCCCCCCCCCCCCCCACCCCCCCCCCCCCCCACCCCCCCCCCCCCCCACCCCCCCCCCCCCCCACCCCCCCCCCCCCCCACCCCCCCCCCCCCCCACCCCCCCCCCCCCCCACCCCCCCCCCCCCCCACCCCCCCCCCCCCCCACCCCCCCCCCCCCCCACCCCCCCCCCCCCCCACCCCCCCCCCCCCCCACCCCCCCCCCCCCCCACCCCCCCCCCCCCCCACCCCCCCCCCCCCCCACCCCCCCCCCCCCCCACCCCCCCCCCCCCCCACCCCCCCCCCCCCCCACCCCCCCCCCCCCCCACCCCCCCCCCCCCCCACCCCCCCCCCCCCCCACCCCCCCCCCCCCCCACCCCCCCCCCCCCCCACCCCCCCCCCCCCCCACCCCCCCCCCCCCCCACCCCCCCCCCCCCCCACCCCCCCCCCCCCCCACCCCCCCCCCCCCCCACCCCCCCCCCCCCCCACCCCCCCCCCCCCCCACCCCCCCCCCCCCCCACCCCCCCCCCCCCCCACCCCCCCCCCCCCCCACCCCCCCCCCCCCCCACCCCCCCCCCCCCCCACCCCCCCCCCCCCCCACCCCCCCCCCCCCCCACCCCCCCCCCCCCCCACCCCCCCCCCCCCCCACCCCCCCCCCCCCCCACCCCCCCCCCCCCCCACCCCCCCCCCCCCCCACCCCCCCCCCCCCCCACCCCCCCCCCCCCCCACCCCCCCCCCCCCCCACCCCCCCCCCCCCCCACCCCCCCCCCCCCCCACCCCCCCCCCCCCCCACCCCCCCCCCCCCCCACCCCCCCCCCCCCCCACCCCCCCCCCCCCCCACCCCCCCCCCCCCCCACCCCCCCCCCCCCCCACCCCCCCCCCCCCCCACCCCCCCCCCCCCCCACCCCCCCCCCCCCCCACCCCCCCCCCCCCCCACCCCCCCCCCCCCCCACCCCCCCCCCCCCCCACCCCCCCCCCCCCCCACCCCCCCCCCCCCCCACCCCCCCCCCCCCCCACCCCCCCCCCCCCCCACCCCCCCCCCCCCCCACCCCCCCCCCCCCCCACCCCCCCCCCCCCCCACCCCCCCCCCCCCCCACCCCCCCCCCCCCCCACCCCCCCCCCCCCCCACCCCCCCCCCCCCCCACCCCCCCCCCCCCCCACCCCCCCCCCCCCCCACCCCCCCCCCCCCCCACCCCCCCCCCCCCCCACCCCCCCCCCCCCCCACCCCCCCCCCCCCCCACCCCCCCCCCCCCCCACCCCCCCCCCCCCCCACCCCCCCCCCCCCCCACCCCCCCCCCCCCCCACCCCCCCCCCCCCCCACCCCCCCCCCCCCCCACCCCCCCCCCCCCCCACCCCCCCCCCCCCCCACCCCCCCCCCCCCCCACCCCCCCCCCCCCCCACCCCCCCCCCCCCCCACCCCCCCCCCCCCCCACCCCCCCCCCCCCCCACCCCCCCCCCCCCCCACCCCCCCCCCCCCCCACCCCCCCCCCCCCCCACCCCCCCCCCCCCCCACCCCCCCCCCCCCCCACCCCCCCCCCCCCCCACCCCCCCCCCCCCCCACCCCCCCCCCCCCCCACCCCCCCCCCCCCCCACCCCCCCCCCCCCCCACCCCCCCCCCCCCCCACCCCCCCCCCCCCCCACCCCCCCCCCCCCCCACCCCCCCCCCCCCCCACCCCCCCCCCCCCCCACCCCCCCCCCCCCCCACCCCCCCCCCCCCCCACCCCCCCCCCCCCCCACCCCCCCCCCCCCCCACCCCCCCCCCCCCCCACCCCCCCCCCCCCCCACCCCCCCCCCCCCCCACCCCCCCCCCCCCCCACCCCCCCCCCCCCCCACCCCCCCCCCCCCCCACCCCCCCCCCCCCCCACCCCCCCCCCCCCCCACCCCCCCCCCCCCCCACCCCCCCCCCCCCCCACCCCCCCCCCCCCCCACCCCCCCCCCCCCCCACCCCCCCCCCCCCCCACCCCCCCCCCCCCCCACCCCCCCCCCCCCCCACCCCCCCCCCCCCCCACCCCCCCCCCCCCCCACCCCCCCCCCCCCCCACCCCCCCCCCCCCCCACCCCCCCCCCCCCCCACCCCCCCCCCCCCCCACCCCCCCCCCCCCCCACCCCCCCCCCCCCCCACCCCCCCCCCCCCCCACCCCCCCCCCCCCCCACCCCCCCCCCCCCCCACCCCCCCCCCCCCCCACCCCCCCCCCCCCCCACCCCCCCCCCCCCCCACCCCCCCCCCCCCCCACCCCCCCCCCCCCCCACCCCCCCCCCCCCCCACCCCCCCCCCCCCCCACCCCCCCCCCCCCCCACCCCCCCCCCCCCCCACCCCCCCCCCCCCCCACCCCCCCCCCCCCCCACCCCCCCCCCCCCCCACCCCCCCCCCCCCCCACCCCCCCCCCCCCCCACCCCCCCCCCCCCCCACCCCCCCCCCCCCCCACCCCCCCCCCCCCCCACCCCCCCCCCCCCCCACCCCCCCCCCCCCCCACCCCCCCCCCCCCCCACCCCCCCCCCCCCCCACCCCCCCCCCCCCCCACCCCCCCCCCCCCCCACCCCCCCCCCCCCCCACCCCCCCCCCCCCCCACCCCCCCCCCCCCCCACCCCCCCCCCCCCCCACCCCCCCCCCCCCCCACCCCCCCCCCCCCCCACCCCCCCCCCCCCCCACCCCCCCCCCCCCCCACCCCCCCCCCCCCCCACCCCCCCCCCCCCCCACCCCCCCCCCCCCCCACCCCCCCCCCCCCCCACCCCCCCCCCCCCCCACCCCCCCCCCCCCCCACCCCCCCCCCCCCCCACCCCCCCCCCCCCCCACCCCCCCCCCCCCCCACCCCCCCCCCCCCCCACCCCCCCCCCCCCCCACCCCCCCCCCCCCCCACCCCCCCCCCCCCCCACCCCCCCCCCCCCCCACCCCCCCCCCCCCCCACCCCCCCCCCCCCCCACCCCCCCCCCCCCCCACCCCCCCCCCCCCCCACCCCCCCCCCCCCCCACCCCCCCCCCCCCCCACCCCCCCCCCCCCCCACCCCCCCCCCCCCCCACCCCCCCCCCCCCCCACCCCCCCCCCCCCCCACCCCCCCCCCCCCCCACCCCCCCCCCCCCCCACCCCCCCCCCCCCCCACCCCCCCCCCCCCCCACCCCCCCCCCCCCCCACCCCCCCCCCCCCCCACCCCCCCCCCCCCCCACCCCCCCCCCCCCCCACCCCCCCCCCCCCCCACCCCCCCCCCCCCCCACCCCCCCCCCCCCCCACCCCCCCCCCCCCCCACCCCCCCCCCCCCCCACCCCCCCCCCCCCCCACCCCCCCCCCCCCCCACCCCCCCCCCCCCCCACCCCCCCCCCCCCCCACCCCCCCCCCCCCCCACCCCCCCCCCCCCCCACCCCCCCCCCCCCCCACCCCCCCCCCCCCCCACCCCCCCCCCCCCCCACCCCCCCCCCCCCCCACCCCCCCCCCCCCCCACCCCCCCCCCCCCCCACCCCCCCCCCCCCCCACCCCCCCCCCCCCCCACCCCCCCCCCCCCCCACCCCCCCCCCCCCCCACCCCCCCCCCCCCCCACCCCCCCCCCCCCCCACCCCCCCCCCCCCCCACCCCCCCCCCCCCCCACCCCCCCCCCCCCCCACCCCCCCCCCCCCCCACCCCCCCCCCCCCCCACCCCCCCCCCCCCCCACCCCCCCCCCCCCCCACCCCCCCCCCCCCCCACCCCCCCCCCCCCCCACCCCCCCCCCCCCCCACCCCCCCCCCCCCCCACCCCCCCCCCCCCCCACCCCCCCCCCCCCCCACCCCCCCCCCCCCCCACCCCCCCCCCCCCCCACCCCCCCCCCCCCCCACCCCCCCCCCCCCCCACCCCCCCCCCCCCCCACCCCCCCCCCCCCCCACCCCCCCCCCCCCCCACCCCCCCCCCCCCCCACCCCCCCCCCCCCCCACCCCCCCCCCCCCCCACCCCCCCCCCCCCCCACCCCCCCCCCCCCCCACCCCCCCCCCCCCCCACCCCCCCCCCCCCCCACCCCCCCCCCCCCCCACCCCCCCCCCCCCCCACCCCCCCCCCCCCCCACCCCCCCCCCCCCCCACCCCCCCCCCCCCCCACCCCCCCCCCCCCCCACCCCCCCCCCCCCCCACCCCCCCCCCCCCCCACCCCCCCCCCCCCCCACCCCCCCCCCCCCCCACCCCCCCCCCCCCCCACCCCCCCCCCCCCCCACCCCCCCCCCCCCCCACCCCCCCCCCCCCCCACCCCCCCCCCCCCCCACCCCCCCCCCCCCCCACCCCCCCCCCCCCCCACCCCCCCCCCCCCCCACCCCCCCCCCCCCCCACCCCCCCCCCCCCCCACCCCCCCCCCCCCCCACCCCCCCCCCCCCCCACCCCCCCCCCCCCCCACCCCCCCCCCCCCCCACCCCCCCCCCCCCCCACCCCCCCCCCCCCCCACCCCCCCCCCCCCCCACCCCCCCCCCCCCCCACCCCCCCCCCCCCCCACCCCCCCCCCCCCCCACCCCCCCCCCCCCCCACCCCCCCCCCCCCCCACCCCCCCCCCCCCCCACCCCCCCCCCCCCCCACCCCCCCCCCCCCCCACCCCCCCCCCCCCCCACCCCCCCCCCCCCCCACCCCCCCCCCCCCCCACCCCCCCCCCCCCCCACCCCCCCCCCCCCCCACCCCCCCCCCCCCCCACCCCCCCCCCCCCCCACCCCCCCCCCCCCCCACCCCCCCCCCCCCCCACCCCCCCCCCCCCCCACCCCCCCCCCCCCCCACCCCCCCCCCCCCCCACCCCCCCCCCCCCCCACCCCCCCCCCCCCCCACCCCCCCCCCCCCCCACCCCCCCCCCCCCCCACCCCCCCCCCCCCCCACCCCCCCCCCCCCCCACCCCCCCCCCCCCCCACCCCCCCCCCCCCCCACCCCCCCCCCCCCCCACCCCCCCCCCCCCCCACCCCCCCCCCCCCCCACCCCCCCCCCCCCCCACCCCCCCCCCCCCCCACCCCCCCCCCCCCCCACCCCCCCCCCCCCCCACCCCCCCCCCCCCCCACCCCCCCCCCCCCCCACCCCCCCCCCCCCCCACCCCCCCCCCCCCCCACCCCCCCCCCCCCCCACCCCCCCCCCCCCCCACCCCCCCCCCCCCCCACCCCCCCCCCCCCCCACCCCCCCCCCCCCCCACCCCCCCCCCCCCCCACCCCCCCCCCCCCCCACCCCCCCCCCCCCCCACCCCCCCCCCCCCCCACCCCCCCCCCCCCCCACCCCCCCCCCCCCCCACCCCCCCCCCCCCCCACCCCCCCCCCCCCCCACCCCCCCCCCCCCCCACCCCCCCCCCCCCCCACCCCCCCCCCCCCCCACCCCCCCCCCCCCCCACCCCCCCCCCCCCCCACCCCCCCCCCCCCCCACCCCCCCCCCCCCCCACCCCCCCCCCCCCCCACCCCCCCCCCCCCCCACCCCCCCCCCCCCCCACCCCCCCCCCCCCCCACCCCCCCCCCCCCCCACCCCCCCCCCCCCCCACCCCCCCCCCCCCCCACCCCCCCCCCCCCCCACCCCCCCCCCCCCCCACCCCCCCCCCCCCCCACCCCCCCCCCCCCCCACCCCCCCCCCCCCCCACCCCCCCCCCCCCCCACCCCCCCCCCCCCCCACCCCCCCCCCCCCCCACCCCCCCCCCCCCCCACCCCCCCCCCCCCCCACCCCCCCCCCCCCCCACCCCCCCCCCCCCCCACCCCCCCCCCCCCCCACCCCCCCCCCCCCCCACCCCCCCCCCCCCCCACCCCCCCCCCCCCCCACCCCCCCCCCCCCCCACCCCCCCCCCCCCCCACCCCCCCCCCCCCCCACCCCCCCCCCCCCCCACCCCCCCCCCCCCCCACCCCCCCCCCCCCCCACCCCCCCCCCCCCCCACCCCCCCCCCCCCCCACCCCCCCCCCCCCCCACCCCCCCCCCCCCCCACCCCCCCCCCCCCCCACCCCCCCCCCCCCCCACCCCCCCCCCCCCCCACCCCCCCCCCCCCCCACCCCCCCCCCCCCCCACCCCCCCCCCCCCCCACCCCCCCCCCCCCCCACCCCCCCCCCCCCCCACCCCCCCCCCCCCCCACCCCCCCCCCCCCCCACCCCCCCCCCCCCCCACCCCCCCCCCCCCCCACCCCCCCCCCCCCCCACCCCCCCCCCCCCCCACCCCCCCCCCCCCCCACCCCCCCCCCCCCCCACCCCCCCCCCCCCCCACCCCCCCCCCCCCCCACCCCCCCCCCCCCCCACCCCCCCCCCCCCCCACCCCCCCCCCCCCCCACCCCCCCCCCCCCCCACCCCCCCCCCCCCCCACCCCCCCCCCCCCCCACCCCCCCCCCCCCCCACCCCCCCCCCCCCCCACCCCCCCCCCCCCCCACCCCCCCCCCCCCCCACCCCCCCCCCCCCCCACCCCCCCCCCCCCCCACCCCCCCCCCCCCCCACCCCCCCCCCCCCCCACCCCCCCCCCCCCCCACCCCCCCCCCCCCCCACCCCCCCCCCCCCCCACCCCCCCCCCCCCCCACCCCCCCCCCCCCCCACCCCCCCCCCCCCCCACCCCCCCCCCCCCCCACCCCCCCCCCCCCCCACCCCCCCCCCCCCCCACCCCCCCCCCCCCCCACCCCCCCCCCCCCCCACCCCCCCCCCCCCCCACCCCCCCCCCCCCCCACCCCCCCCCCCCCCCACCCCCCCCCCCCCCCACCCCCCCCCCCCCCCACCCCCCCCCCCCCCCACCCCCCCCCCCCCCCACCCCCCCCCCCCCCCACCCCCCCCCCCCCCCACCCCCCCCCCCCCCCACCCCCCCCCCCCCCCACCCCCCCCCCCCCCCACCCCCCCCCCCCCCCACCCCCCCCCCCCCCCACCCCCCCCCCCCCCCACCCCCCCCCCCCCCCACCCCCCCCCCCCCCCACCCCCCCCCCCCCCCACCCCCCCCCCCCCCCACCCCCCCCCCCCCCCACCCCCCCCCCCCCCCACCCCCCCCCCCCCCCACCCCCCCCCCCCCCCACCCCCCCCCCCCCCCACCCCCCCCCCCCCCCACCCCCCCCCCCCCCCACCCCCCCCCCCCCCCACCCCCCCCCCCCCCCACCCCCCCCCCCCCCCACCCCCCCCCCCCCCCACCCCCCCCCCCCCCCACCCCCCCCCCCCCCCACCCCCCCCCCCCCCCACCCCCCCCCCCCCCCACCCCCCCCCCCCCCCACCCCCCCCCCCCCCCACCCCCCCCCCCCCCCACCCCCCCCCCCCCCCACCCCCCCCCCCCCCCACCCCCCCCCCCCCCCACCCCCCCCCCCCCCCACCCCCCCCCCCCCCCACCCCCCCCCCCCCCCACCCCCCCCCCCCCCCACCCCCCCCCCCCCCCACCCCCCCCCCCCCCCACCCCCCCCCCCCCCCACCCCCCCCCCCCCCCACCCCCCCCCCCCCCCACCCCCCCCCCCCCCCACCCCCCCCCCCCCCCACCCCCCCCCCCCCCCACCCCCCCCCCCCCCCACCCCCCCCCCCCCCCACCCCCCCCCCCCCCCACCCCCCCCCCCCCCCACCCCCCCCCCCCCCCACCCCCCCCCCCCCCCACCCCCCCCCCCCCCCACCCCCCCCCCCCCCCACCCCCCCCCCCCCCCACCCCCCCCCCCCCCCACCCCCCCCCCCCCCCACCCCCCCCCCCCCCCACCCCCCCCCCCCCCCACCCCCCCCCCCCCCCACCCCCCCCCCCCCCCACCCCCCCCCCCCCCCACCCCCCCCCCCCCCCACCCCCCCCCCCCCCCACCCCCCCCCCCCCCCACCCCCCCCCCCCCCCACCCCCCCCCCCCCCCACCCCCCCCCCCCCCCACCCCCCCCCCCCCCCACCCCCCCCCCCCCCCACCCCCCCCCCCCCCCACCCCCCCCCCCCCCCACCCCCCCCCCCCCCCACCCCCCCCCCCCCCCACCCCCCCCCCCCCCCACCCCCCCCCCCCCCCACCCCCCCCCCCCCCCACCCCCCCCCCCCCCCACCCCCCCCCCCCCCCACCCCCCCCCCCCCCCACCCCCCCCCCCCCCCACCCCCCCCCCCCCCCACCCCCCCCCCCCCCCACCCCCCCCCCCCCCCACCCCCCCCCCCCCCCACCCCCCCCCCCCCCCACCCCCCCCCCCCCCCACCCCCCCCCCCCCCCACCCCCCCCCCCCCCCACCCCCCCCCCCCCCCACCCCCCCCCCCCCCCACCCCCCCCCCCCCCCACCCCCCCCCCCCCCCACCCCCCCCCCCCCCCACCCCCCCCCCCCCCCACCCCCCCCCCCCCCCACCCCCCCCCCCCCCCACCCCCCCCCCCCCCCACCCCCCCCCCCCCCCACCCCCCCCCCCCCCCACCCCCCCCCCCCCCCACCCCCCCCCCCCCCCACCCCCCCCCCCCCCCACCCCCCCCCCCCCCCACCCCCCCCCCCCCCCACCCCCCCCCCCCCCCACCCCCCCCCCCCCCCACCCCCCCCCCCCCCCACCCCCCCCCCCCCCCACCCCCCCCCCCCCCCACCCCCCCCCCCCCCCACCCCCCCCCCCCCCCACCCCCCCCCCCCCCCACCCCCCCCCCCCCCCACCCCCCCCCCCCCCCACCCCCCCCCCCCCCCACCCCCCCCCCCCCCCACCCCCCCCCCCCCCCACCCCCCCCCCCCCCCACCCCCCCCCCCCCCCACCCCCCCCCCCCCCCACCCCCCCCCCCCCCCACCCCCCCCCCCCCCCACCCCCCCCCCCCCCCACCCCCCCCCCCCCCCACCCCCCCCCCCCCCCACCCCCCCCCCCCCCCACCCCCCCCCCCCCCCACCCCCCCCCCCCCCCACCCCCCCCCCCCCCCACCCCCCCCCCCCCCCACCCCCCCCCCCCCCCACCCCCCCCCCCCCCCACCCCCCCCCCCCCCCACCCCCCCCCCCCCCCACCCCCCCCCCCCCCCACCCCCCCCCCCCCCCACCCCCCCCCCCCCCCACCCCCCCCCCCCCCCACCCCCCCCCCCCCCCACCCCCCCCCCCCCCCACCCCCCCCCCCCCCCACCCCCCCCCCCCCCCACCCCCCCCCCCCCCCACCCCCCCCCCCCCCCACCCCCCCCCCCCCCCACCCCCCCCCCCCCCCACCCCCCCCCCCCCCCACCCCCCCCCCCCCCCACCCCCCCCCCCCCCCACCCCCCCCCCCCCCCACCCCCCCCCCCCCCCACCCCCCCCCCCCCCCACCCCCCCCCCCCCCCACCCCCCCCCCCCCCCACCCCCCCCCCCCCCCACCCCCCCCCCCCCCCACCCCCCCCCCCCCCCACCCCCCCCCCCCCCCACCCCCCCCCCCCCCCACCCCCCCCCCCCCCCACCCCCCCCCCCCCCCACCCCCCCCCCCCCCCACCCCCCCCCCCCCCCACCCCCCCCCCCCCCCACCCCCCCCCCCCCCCACCCCCCCCCCCCCCCACCCCCCCCCCCCCCCACCCCCCCCCCCCCCCACCCCCCCCCCCCCCCACCCCCCCCCCCCCCCACCCCCCCCCCCCCCCACCCCCCCCCCCCCCCACCCCCCCCCCCCCCCACCCCCCCCCCCCCCCACCCCCCCCCCCCCCCACCCCCCCCCCCCCCCACCCCCCCCCCCCCCCACCCCCCCCCCCCCCCACCCCCCCCCCCCCCCACCCCCCCCCCCCCCCACCCCCCCCCCCCCCCACCCCCCCCCCCCCCCACCCCCCCCCCCCCCCACCCCCCCCCCCCCCCACCCCCCCCCCCCCCCACCCCCCCCCCCCCCCACCCCCCCCCCCCCCCACCCCCCCCCCCCCCCACCCCCCCCCCCCCCCACCCCCCCCCCCCCCCACCCCCCCCCCCCCCCACCCCCCCCCCCCCCCACCCCCCCCCCCCCCCACCCCCCCCCCCCCCCACCCCCCCCCCCCCCCACCCCCCCCCCCCCCCACCCCCCCCCCCCCCCACCCCCCCCCCCCCCCACCCCCCCCCCCCCCCACCCCCCCCCCCCCCCACCCCCCCCCCCCCCCACCCCCCCCCCCCCCCACCCCCCCCCCCCCCCACCCCCCCCCCCCCCCACCCCCCCCCCCCCCCACCCCCCCCCCCCCCCACCCCCCCCCCCCCCCACCCCCCCCCCCCCCCACCCCCCCCCCCCCCCACCCCCCCCCCCCCCCACCCCCCCCCCCCCCCACCCCCCCCCCCCCCCACCCCCCCCCCCCCCCACCCCCCCCCCCCCCCACCCCCCCCCCCCCCCACCCCCCCCCCCCCCCACCCCCCCCCCCCCCCACCCCCCCCCCCCCCCACCCCCCCCCCCCCCCACCCCCCCCCCCCCCCACCCCCCCCCCCCCCCACCCCCCCCCCCCCCCACCCCCCCCCCCCCCCACCCCCCCCCCCCCCCACCCCCCCCCCCCCCCACCCCCCCCCCCCCCCACCCCCCCCCCCCCCCACCCCCCCCCCCCCCCACCCCCCCCCCCCCCCACCCCCCCCCCCCCCCACCCCCCCCCCCCCCCACCCCCCCCCCCCCCCACCCCCCCCCCCCCCCACCCCCCCCCCCCCCCACCCCCCCCCCCCCCCACCCCCCCCCCCCCCCACCCCCCCCCCCCCCCACCCCCCCCCCCCCCCACCCCCCCCCCCCCCCACCCCCCCCCCCCCCCACCCCCCCCCCCCCCCACCCCCCCCCCCCCCCACCCCCCCCCCCCCCCACCCCCCCCCCCCCCCACCCCCCCCCCCCCCCACCCCCCCCCCCCCCCACCCCCCCCCCCCCCCACCCCCCCCCCCCCCCACCCCCCCCCCCCCCCACCCCCCCCCCCCCCCACCCCCCCCCCCCCCCACCCCCCCCCCCCCCCACCCCCCCCCCCCCCCACCCCCCCCCCCCCCCACCCCCCCCCCCCCCCACCCCCCCCCCCCCCCACCCCCCCCCCCCCCCACCCCCCCCCCCCCCCACCCCCCCCCCCCCCCACCCCCCCCCCCCCCCACCCCCCCCCCCCCCCACCCCCCCCCCCCCCCACCCCCCCCCCCCCCCACCCCCCCCCCCCCCCACCCCCCCCCCCCCCCACCCCCCCCCCCCCCCACCCCCCCCCCCCCCCACCCCCCCCCCCCCCCACCCCCCCCCCCCCCCACCCCCCCCCCCCCCCACCCCCCCCCCCCCCCACCCCCCCCCCCCCCCACCCCCCCCCCCCCCCACCCCCCCCCCCCCCCACCCCCCCCCCCCCCCACCCCCCCCCCCCCCCACCCCCCCCCCCCCCCACCCCCCCCCCCCCCCACCCCCCCCCCCCCCCACCCCCCCCCCCCCCCACCCCCCCCCCCCCCCACCCCCCCCCCCCCCCACCCCCCCCCCCCCCCACCCCCCCCCCCCCCCACCCCCCCCCCCCCCCACCCCCCCCCCCCCCCACCCCCCCCCCCCCCCACCCCCCCCCCCCCCCACCCCCCCCCCCCCCCACCCCCCCCCCCCCCCACCCCCCCCCCCCCCCACCCCCCCCCCCCCCCACCCCCCCCCCCCCCCACCCCCCCCCCCCCCCACCCCCCCCCCCCCCCACCCCCCCCCCCCCCCACCCCCCCCCCCCCCCACCCCCCCCCCCCCCCACCCCCCCCCCCCCCCACCCCCCCCCCCCCCCACCCCCCCCCCCCCCCACCCCCCCCCCCCCCCACCCCCCCCCCCCCCCACCCCCCCCCCCCCCCACCCCCCCCCCCCCCCACCCCCCCCCCCCCCCACCCCCCCCCCCCCCCACCCCCCCCCCCCCCCACCCCCCCCCCCCCCCACCCCCCCCCCCCCCCACCCCCCCCCCCCCCCACCCCCCCCCCCCCCCACCCCCCCCCCCCCCCACCCCCCCCCCCCCCCACCCCCCCCCCCCCCCACCCCCCCCCCCCCCCACCCCCCCCCCCCCCCACCCCCCCCCCCCCCCACCCCCCCCCCCCCCCACCCCCCCCCCCCCCCACCCCCCCCCCCCCCCACCCCCCCCCCCCCCCACCCCCCCCCCCCCCCACCCCCCCCCCCCCCCACCCCCCCCCCCCCCCACCCCCCCCCCCCCCCACCCCCCCCCCCCCCCACCCCCCCCCCCCCCCACCCCCCCCCCCCCCCACCCCCCCCCCCCCCCACCCCCCCCCCCCCCCACCCCCCCCCCCCCCCACCCCCCCCCCCCCCCACCCCCCCCCCCCCCCACCCCCCCCCCCCCCCACCCCCCCCCCCCCCCACCCCCCCCCCCCCCCACCCCCCCCCCCCCCCACCCCCCCCCCCCCCCACCCCCCCCCCCCCCCACCCCCCCCCCCCCCCACCCCCCCCCCCCCCCACCCCCCCCCCCCCCCACCCCCCCCCCCCCCCACCCCCCCCCCCCCCCACCCCCCCCCCCCCCCACCCCCCCCCCCCCCCACCCCCCCCCCCCCCCACCCCCCCCCCCCCCCACCCCCCCCCCCCCCCACCCCCCCCCCCCCCCACCCCCCCCCCCCCCCACCCCCCCCCCCCCCCACCCCCCCCCCCCCCCACCCCCCCCCCCCCCCACCCCCCCCCCCCCCCACCCCCCCCCCCCCCCACCCCCCCCCCCCCCCACCCCCCCCCCCCCCCACCCCCCCCCCCCCCCACCCCCCCCCCCCCCCACCCCCCCCCCCCCCCACCCCCCCCCCCCCCCACCCCCCCCCCCCCCCACCCCCCCCCCCCCCCACCCCCCCCCCCCCCCACCCCCCCCCCCCCCCACCCCCCCCCCCCCCCACCCCCCCCCCCCCCCACCCCCCCCCCCCCCCACCCCCCCCCCCCCCCACCCCCCCCCCCCCCCACCCCCCCCCCCCCCCACCCCCCCCCCCCCCCACCCCCCCCCCCCCCCACCCCCCCCCCCCCCCACCCCCCCCCCCCCCCACCCCCCCCCCCCCCCACCCCCCCCCCCCCCCACCCCCCCCCCCCCCCACCCCCCCCCCCCCCCACCCCCCCCCCCCCCCACCCCCCCCCCCCCCCACCCCCCCCCCCCCCCACCCCCCCCCCCCCCCACCCCCCCCCCCCCCCACCCCCCCCCCCCCCCACCCCCCCCCCCCCCCACCCCCCCCCCCCCCCACCCCCCCCCCCCCCCACCCCCCCCCCCCCCCACCCCCCCCCCCCCCCACCCCCCCCCCCCCCCACCCCCCCCCCCCCCCACCCCCCCCCCCCCCCACCCCCCCCCCCCCCCACCCCCCCCCCCCCCCACCCCCCCCCCCCCCCACCCCCCCCCCCCCCCACCCCCCCCCCCCCCCACCCCCCCCCCCCCCCACCCCCCCCCCCCCCCACCCCCCCCCCCCCCCACCCCCCCCCCCCCCCACCCCCCCCCCCCCCCACCCCCCCCCCCCCCCACCCCCCCCCCCCCCCACCCCCCCCCCCCCCCACCCCCCCCCCCCCCCACCCCCCCCCCCCCCCACCCCCCCCCCCCCCCACCCCCCCCCCCCCCCACCCCCCCCCCCCCCCACCCCCCCCCCCCCCCACCCCCCCCCCCCCCCACCCCCCCCCCCCCCCACCCCCCCCCCCCCCCACCCCCCCCCCCCCCCACCCCCCCCCCCCCCCACCCCCCCCCCCCCCCACCCCCCCCCCCCCCCACCCCCCCCCCCCCCCACCCCCCCCCCCCCCCACCCCCCCCCCCCCCCACCCCCCCCCCCCCCCACCCCCCCCCCCCCCCACCCCCCCCCCCCCCCACCCCCCCCCCCCCCCACCCCCCCCCCCCCCCACCCCCCCCCCCCCCCACCCCCCCCCCCCCCCACCCCCCCCCCCCCCCACCCCCCCCCCCCCCCACCCCCCCCCCCCCCCACCCCCCCCCCCCCCCACCCCCCCCCCCCCCCACCCCCCCCCCCCCCCACCCCCCCCCCCCCCCACCCCCCCCCCCCCCCACCCCCCCCCCCCCCCACCCCCCCCCCCCCCCACCCCCCCCCCCCCCCACCCCCCCCCCCCCCCACCCCCCCCCCCCCCCACCCCCCCCCCCCCCCACCCCCCCCCCCCCCCACCCCCCCCCCCCCCCACCCCCCCCCCCCCCCACCCCCCCCCCCCCCCACCCCCCCCCCCCCCCACCCCCCCCCCCCCCCACCCCCCCCCCCCCCCACCCCCCCCCCCCCCCACCCCCCCCCCCCCCCACCCCCCCCCCCCCCCACCCCCCCCCCCCCCCACCCCCCCCCCCCCCCACCCCCCCCCCCCCCCACCCCCCCCCCCCCCCACCCCCCCCCCCCCCCACCCCCCCCCCCCCCCACCCCCCCCCCCCCCCACCCCCCCCCCCCCCCACCCCCCCCCCCCCCCACCCCCCCCCCCCCCCACCCCCCCCCCCCCCCACCCCCCCCCCCCCCCACCCCCCCCCCCCCCCACCCCCCCCCCCCCCCACCCCCCCCCCCCCCCACCCCCCCCCCCCCCCACCCCCCCCCCCCCCCACCCCCCCCCCCCCCCACCCCCCCCCCCCCCCACCCCCCCCCCCCCCCACCCCCCCCCCCCCCCACCCCCCCCCCCCCCCACCCCCCCCCCCCCCCACCCCCCCCCCCCCCCACCCCCCCCCCCCCCCACCCCCCCCCCCCCCCACCCCCCCCCCCCCCCACCCCCCCCCCCCCCCACCCCCCCCCCCCCCCACCCCCCCCCCCCCCCACCCCCCCCCCCCCCCACCCCCCCCCCCCCCCACCCCCCCCCCCCCCCACCCCCCCCCCCCCCCACCCCCCCCCCCCCCCACCCCCCCCCCCCCCCACCCCCCCCCCCCCCCACCCCCCCCCCCCCCCACCCCCCCCCCCCCCCACCCCCCCCCCCCCCCACCCCCCCCCCCCCCCACCCCCCCCCCCCCCCACCCCCCCCCCCCCCCACCCCCCCCCCCCCCCACCCCCCCCCCCCCCCACCCCCCCCCCCCCCCACCCCCCCCCCCCCCCACCCCCCCCCCCCCCCACCCCCCCCCCCCCCCACCCCCCCCCCCCCCCACCCCCCCCCCCCCCCACCCCCCCCCCCCCCCACCCCCCCCCCCCCCCACCCCCCCCCCCCCCCACCCCCCCCCCCCCCCACCCCCCCCCCCCCCCACCCCCCCCCCCCCCCACCCCCCCCCCCCCCCACCCCCCCCCCCCCCCACCCCCCCCCCCCCCCACCCCCCCCCCCCCCCACCCCCCCCCCCCCCCACCCCCCCCCCCCCCCACCCCCCCCCCCCCCCACCCCCCCCCCCCCCCACCCCCCCCCCCCCCCACCCCCCCCCCCCCCCACCCCCCCCCCCCCCCACCCCCCCCCCCCCCCACCCCCCCCCCCCCCCACCCCCCCCCCCCCCCACCCCCCCCCCCCCCCACCCCCCCCCCCCCCCACCCCCCCCCCCCCCCACCCCCCCCCCCCCCCACCCCCCCCCCCCCCCACCCCCCCCCCCCCCCACCCCCCCCCCCCCCCACCCCCCCCCCCCCCCACCCCCCCCCCCCCCCACCCCCCCCCCCCCCCACCCCCCCCCCCCCCCACCCCCCCCCCCCCCCACCCCCCCCCCCCCCCACCCCCCCCCCCCCCCACCCCCCCCCCCCCCCACCCCCCCCCCCCCCCACCCCCCCCCCCCCCCACCCCCCCCCCCCCCCACCCCCCCCCCCCCCCACCCCCCCCCCCCCCCACCCCCCCCCCCCCCCACCCCCCCCCCCCCCCACCCCCCCCCCCCCCCACCCCCCCCCCCCCCCACCCCCCCCCCCCCCCACCCCCCCCCCCCCCCACCCCCCCCCCCCCCCACCCCCCCCCCCCCCCACCCCCCCCCCCCCCCACCCCCCCCCCCCCCCACCCCCCCCCCCCCCCACCCCCCCCCCCCCCCACCCCCCCCCCCCCCCACCCCCCCCCCCCCCCACCCCCCCCCCCCCCCACCCCCCCCCCCCCCCACCCCCCCCCCCCCCCACCCCCCCCCCCCCCCACCCCCCCCCCCCCCCACCCCCCCCCCCCCCCACCCCCCCCCCCCCCCACCCCCCCCCCCCCCCACCCCCCCCCCCCCCCACCCCCCCCCCCCCCCACCCCCCCCCCCCCCCACCCCCCCCCCCCCCCACCCCCCCCCCCCCCCACCCCCCCCCCCCCCCACCCCCCCCCCCCCCCACCCCCCCCCCCCCCCACCCCCCCCCCCCCCCACCCCCCCCCCCCCCCACCCCCCCCCCCCCCCACCCCCCCCCCCCCCCACCCCCCCCCCCCCCCACCCCCCCCCCCCCCCACCCCCCCCCCCCCCCACCCCCCCCCCCCCCCACCCCCCCCCCCCCCCACCCCCCCCCCCCCCCACCCCCCCCCCCCCCCACCCCCCCCCCCCCCCACCCCCCCCCCCCCCCACCCCCCCCCCCCCCCACCCCCCCCCCCCCCCACCCCCCCCCCCCCCCACCCCCCCCCCCCCCCACCCCCCCCCCCCCCCACCCCCCCCCCCCCCCACCCCCCCCCCCCCCCACCCCCCCCCCCCCCCACCCCCCCCCCCCCCCACCCCCCCCCCCCCCCACCCCCCCCCCCCCCCACCCCCCCCCCCCCCCACCCCCCCCCCCCCCCACCCCCCCCCCCCCCCACCCCCCCCCCCCCCCACCCCCCCCCCCCCCCACCCCCCCCCCCCCCCACCCCCCCCCCCCCCCACCCCCCCCCCCCCCCACCCCCCCCCCCCCCCACCCCCCCCCCCCCCCACCCCCCCCCCCCCCCACCCCCCCCCCCCCCCACCCCCCCCCCCCCCCACCCCCCCCCCCCCCCACCCCCCCCCCCCCCCACCCCCCCCCCCCCCCACCCCCCCCCCCCCCCACCCCCCCCCCCCCCCACCCCCCCCCCCCCCCACCCCCCCCCCCCCCCACCCCCCCCCCCCCCCACCCCCCCCCCCCCCCACCCCCCCCCCCCCCCACCCCCCCCCCCCCCCACCCCCCCCCCCCCCCACCCCCCCCCCCCCCCACCCCCCCCCCCCCCCACCCCCCCCCCCCCCCACCCCCCCCCCCCCCCACCCCCCCCCCCCCCCACCCCCCCCCCCCCCCACCCCCCCCCCCCCCCACCCCCCCCCCCCCCCACCCCCCCCCCCCCCCACCCCCCCCCCCCCCCAACCCGCCCCCCCCCCCCCCGCCCCCCCCCCACCCGCCCCCCCCCCCCCCCCCCCCCACCCCCACCCTCTCCTCCCTCCCCCCACCCCCCCACCCCCCCCCCCCCCCGCCTCCCCCCACCCCCCCCCACCTTCTCCTTCTCCTTCTCCTCCTTCTCCTCCTCCCCTTCCCCTTCTTCTTCTTCTTCTTTTCCCCTGCAAAAAATATACAGTGTATTTTCAGTGCATTTATCTCCAAGCAAACTTGGAGGCTGGGACTAGAGTTCCGATCGCCTCCCATGGTACGTGCAAAACCGGAGTGTTGCGGTGTGGATGGGCCTGCAGCTCAGGACGGGGAGGAATTGGTATGTAGGTCAGGATGTGTAGGAAGGGAATTATAATTTTTTCCAAGGCCTGTGCCGCTCACACCTGCTTCTCGGAGGCTCTGCAGAGGAATTGGTCCTGCCTGCCTGTGCCAAAGGTGCTTCGGCTCGCCTTTGATCTGCCCGGGCGCTCGTTCCGCAGTCGGCTCTCCTTTGGGTCCCCTGTGGCTTGGGATGCCCTTTCATGTTCAAAGAAGCGGAATTTCAGCCAAAGTGGTGGGCTGAGAGGCGGCGGCGGAGACTTCCTGTGTTTTGTACCTCGCAGGCTGGCGTTTCACGGCCTGGCGTGCTCAGCGGGGTGCTGTGGAAGCCAACGGCCCTACCTGGGAAGGGAACTAGGCGCCCAGTTGGGGTGCGAAAACTCCAGGGGGGGGGGCGGAGAATAATTGCTGCTGTCTAGCCTCCCACAGGAGGTGTGTGTTCATTAAATGGAGCTTTTGGGTTGTGATGTTTTCCTTCTAAGCATCTCAGTCAGCGCTGAGCCACACATAGAGGAGGAGGAGTAGTAGTTTGGATTTATATCCCCCCTTTCTCTCCTGTAAGGAGACTCAAAGGGGCTGACAGTCTCCTTGCCCTTCCCCCCTCACAACAAACACCCTGTGAGGTGGGTGGGGCTGAGAGAGCTCCGAAGAACTGGGACTAGCCCAAGGTCACCCAGCTAGCATGTGTGGGAGTGTGCAGGCAAACCTGAATTCCCCAGATCATCCTCCACAGCTCAGGTGGCAGAGCTGGGAATCAAACCCGGTACCTCCAGATTAGATACACGAGCTCTTAAGCTCTTACGCCACTGCTGCTCACACGCCAATATAGTGTTGCCAACCTCCAGGCAGGGTCTGGGGATTGCCCAAAATTACAACTGCTGTGCAGAGTGTAGAGATCAGCCCCCCCCCCCGAGAGGGTGGACTCTATGGCATTACGCCCTGCTGAAATGCCTCTCTTTCTGAACTCCTGCCCTCCCCCGGTTTCACCCGTAGAACTCTAGGAATTTTAACCCCCAGAGTTGGCAACTCTATGGAACCCACACCAAACTAGAACAGAAGTGGCATAGTGGTTAAGAGCAGGTGCGCTCTAATCTGGAGAACTGGGTTTGATTCCTTGCTCGAGCTGTGGAGGCTTACCGGGGAACTAGATTAGCTTGTGCACTCCAGCACACGCCAGCTGGGTGACCTTGGGCTAGTCACAGTTCTTTGGAGCTCTCTCAGTCCCACCCACCTCACAGGGCTTCTTTTTGTGGGGTAGGGGGAAGAGAAAGGAGATTGTTAGCCTCTTTGAGTCTCCTTACAGGAGAGATGGGGAGGATATAAATCCAAACAATTCTATTCACTGATAACTACACATCTGGGGGAAGATTGCTCAGGGTGTGGTAACAACATTCAACAGGGAAACTGGTTCACCCTCTTATCTTCCCCAATATGCTTCTAAGGTGTGCCTTGGAATAAGTTTGAACATCACTCTTGCAGAGTAGGCTGTGGGTAGCTTGACGCTCATAATTTGGGCTGGGCTGGGAAGAAGTCGGGTTACCAGGTCCTGAAGGCACAATTCAGGCAAGGGGTGGGACCAGTTTGGGGGCGGAGCCTTCCCTAGAGACCACCCACTGGGATGGGACCGGTCAGAGTTGAGAGGAGGAACTCAGTGGAGACAAAGGGTGGACGTTAGTGAGTTTATTTACCTTGCTTCATTGTCCTTTCGGTTTATCTTGACCACATGAGACGGTGGCTGTAATGTCTGACTTCTCACATTTTGTGCAACTAGACAAACACACATCCTCTGTAACACCAGCTCTGTCTTTGCTGCAGCTTTCTTAAAATGAGGGACATGATTTTCTGTCTTTTCTTGTATCTGAGGAAGTGAGCTCCGATTTCCCAAACTCATACTGGAACAGAGGTGACTACTAGTCCTGAAAGTACTTTCTGTTTTAAAAATGAAATCGAGTGATCTGCACCATTGAGAACAATGTTTGGTCCCTTAGCGTTAAGACACACTAAAATCTCAGTGGAGCCAAATTTTAGTCTTTGGAAACTCTTGGTAACGTCCTGGGGGGGATAGATTTGTCACATGATTAACGTGGGGGATTTTATTGACTTTGTAGTGTTTATGCATTCGGCTTGCTGAAGCCTGGCTGTTTATTCCAACGGGATTTGATTGTTTTTGACTGTTTTTATAACAGCTATTGTGTATTTCCATGTGTACATTCCCCCGGGAACTTCCGCGGTGAAGTGATATAAAAATGATTCAGAGAAATGCGGGCCGCTCAGTTAAGAGAGAACTGCCTGTTTCTGTTCCGATCTTTCCGAAGCTTGACTTGTTATGAGCCTGCTATGGCGGAGTTATATTCTTGCATAAAATTGATGTACCTGCTCTAATGGGCGGAATTGTATTCTGGCGTAAAATACATATGCCTGCTTTAATCAGAGGGAGTGAAGATCTACCCTCCCTGCCACCCATAATGCTAGAAATTTCTGGCACCCAATGAACATTTAGATATTTTTAGGGATGTCATGTTGGGGAGGGAGCAAGCTTGTTTTCTGCGGCTCCAGAGACTAGGACCAGGATTCATGGATTCAAGGTGAAGGAAAAGAGATTCCACTTAAACATCAGGAAAAGCTTCCTGATAGTAAGGGCTGTGCTTCGGAGTGTGGTGCAGTCTCCTTCTTTGGAAGTTTTTAAAGAGAGGCTCAGTGGCCATCTGTCAGGAGTGCTTTGATTGTGTGTTCCTGCATTGAAAGGGGCTGGACTTGATGACCCTTGGGGGTCTCTTCCAACTCTATGATTCCATAACATGACGGGCACGAAATGCAGTAGGTAGACAATGAAGGGGCACTCTAATCTGGAGAACTGGGTTTGATTCCCCGCTCTGCCACTTGAGTTGTGGAAGTTTATCTGGTGAACCAGATTAGCCTGTGCACTCCAACACATGCCGACTGGGTGGCCTTGGGCTACCGTGTTTCCCTGAAAATAAGACAGTGTCTTATATTAACTTTTGCTCCCAAAGGTGCGCTATGTCTTATTTTTAGGGGATGTCTTATTTTTCTGTGTTCTGTTCGTCGGGCATGCTTCCAAACAAAAACTTTGCTACGTCTTACTTTCGGGGGATGCCTTATATTTCGCACTTCAGCAAAACCTCCACTACATCTTATTTTCAGGGGATGTCTTATATTCGGGGAAACAGGGTAGTCACAGTTCTTCGGAGCTCTCTCAGCCCCACTCACCTCAGAGGGTGTTTGTTGTGGGGGAAGGGAAAGGAGCTTGTAAGCCCCTTTGAGTCTCCTACAGGAGAGAAAGGGGGGATATAAATCCAAACTCCCCTCCTCCTCCTCTTCTTGTTCCCCTAGCTACCAAAGGGTTAACTCTGCCGGGAATGTACTGAGTCGGTTCTCGCATTCTGCTCATTCCTGGCTGTCTCTGTCCTGACCCATTTTCCCAGGGCCTGAATCTTGGGAACTTGGCTGCTCTTCCTGTGCCGGGGTTATTGCCTCTTTTTGGGAATGAGGCCCGGGGCCTCTTTCTCCTGCAGGAGCGTTTGACGAATAGAGAAAGGTGCCTTCAAGGAGCTGTCTTGGGTTGGGTTCAGCAAGGGCGTCTTGGCAAAACCGTGGCAACTGTTTTTCACCTCTAGCTGCAAAACAGGGGCTGGAGAAGGACATTATCTTCAATTAAAATGGGTGCCGACCAGCAGGTAGAGCCTGGAGATTTCCTGGAATGACAACTGATCTCCGGAGTTAAGTTCTCCTGGGGGAAATGGCTGCCTTGGAGGGTAGACTCGATGGCATAATACCCCATAGAGGTTCCGGCCCTCCCCAAACCCTGCCCTTCTCAGACTCCACCTCCAAATCCCCAGGAATTTCCCAACCTGGAGCAGGCAACCCTAGCCATTAGCTTACTTTCTGCTGACAAAAGAGGGGACCAGTTTTGAGCGAAAGGGAAGCCGCCGTCAGTTCGGTCCGGTTCAGGCGTCATGCAAAAGTACAGCAAGTCTGTGCCGTCACGGCCAGTTTATCAGGCGATAATGAGCGTCTTTGCTCATGCTCAGAGAGTGGTTGCCAGCAGGGTGTGTTGGTGCTGCCCTCCCTGTGGGATTGCTGCCTTGCTGGGATTCAACGGCCCTTCCCGCACAGGCACTTTAAAACGTTTTGAGGCAGGAAATAAAACCGTTTCCACCCTGGAGTTCCGCATAGCCCCTCGGGGGAGGGCGGTATATAAGTGGAACAAATAAGTAAATAAATAAATAGCTTTTACCCCCAAAACTTTTCATTTCCAGCCTGAACATGGTGTGAATGCATCCTCAAGAATAGTGATTCTTTTGCAGTGGCGTAGGAGGTTAAGAGCTCGTGTATCTAATCCGGAGGAACTGGGTTTGATTCCCAGCTCTGCCGCCTGAGCTGTGGAGGCTTATCTGGGGAATTCAGAGTAGCCTGTACACTCCCACACACGCCAGCTGGGTGACCTTGGGCTAGTCACAGCTTCTCGGAGCTCTCTCAGCCCCACTTACCTCACAGGGTGTTTGTTGTGAGGGGGGAAGGGCAAGGAGATTGTAAGCCCCTTTGAGTCTCCTGCAGGAGAGAAAGGAGGGATATAAATCCAAACTCTTCTTCTTCTTCTTCTTCAATGTTTTTAAAACGTTTTAACTTGCCGTGCCGCCTTTAAAATGCAATCCCTGAACTTTTCCCTTGGTTTCTATTTTCTGAGCTCCCCCTGTTCTGTCTTGCCTGTTTACTTTCGTCATTTCTGCTTTTTTAAAAGAATTGGGGGGGGGGGGTGAAATCTATGAAGTATTGCTTATGTGAACTATGGCGAATTGCAGCACGAAGCACTGAAGCATCGGATCCACGAGGCATTTTTTAAAAGAGGAAAAATCACAAAATGGTGACCAGCAAGTGTTTTGAAGGGCTGAGTGCGTACAAATGGGAGGAAGGGGTTTAAAAATGTTTTGCAAACGATTTTGGTGATTTGTGCGGAATGGGCCCAGGTGTGGTAGAATGGGGGCAGCCCCCAAACCATGAAATCAGAGGTGGGATCCAGCAGGTTCTCACAGGTTCCCGAGAGTAGGTTAATAATTATTTGTGTGTGCCGAGAGGGGGTGACTAATTGGTGATTTTGCCACGTGATTTTTGCCTTAGTCCTCTCAGCAGTAGTGCGCAGAACTAGAAGCAGTCTAGTAGGAGGTGCACCGGCGTGCGTGGCAGCCTGCGCCTGCGTGCATTCGTTTCCTGCCCAAGGACCGGCACAGCGGCTGCGTCCTTGACACAGCCCCGCCCAGGAATGCCCTGCCCCCGGAATGCCCCGCCCCCGTCGTGCCCCGCCCAGCCCCATTGGCGCTACGCCAGTTTGAATCCCACCCTGGGAACCTGTTACTAAAATTTTTGGATCCCACCACTGCATGAAATCCAAATGGCAGTGTTTCCGTTCCTCTGGTTTCCTTTGCCGGTCCTCTGGGACTAACTATTTCTTGCTGCCTCTGCAATATCGAGGGAGGAAACACCTTGCATTTACGGCTCTTCTCTCTCTTTTAATTACCGCGTTTCCAGTTCAGAGAAAGCTGACTCGGTTCTTCCTTGTAAAACAGACCACTGATTCAGGCAAACTGGGCACAGAGTTTTGGCGAGTGCCCTCGTGGGATCGGTCTTTGGGGAGGAGTTGCGGTTCAGCACGGCAACACGCACTTGGTGTTAAAAGTCCCCAAATGGTTTCCTGGTACTTCTGCTTAATAAAGGATTGCAGGGGCTGAGTTATGTCCAACCTGTTGTTTCCAGGTTTTTCTAGTTATCCAGAATGTCTGCAGAGTGAGCAGAAACTCACCAGTAACCTTGTTTAATCAAGAGCCACACGATCAAGTTTTCTGGGGTGCTGTGTGGTTTCCGGGCTGTATGGCCGTGTTCTAGCAGCATTCTCTCCTGACATTTCGCCTGCATCTGTGGCTGGCATCTTCAGAGGATCTTGAGATGCCAGCCACAGATGCAGGCGAAACGTCAGGAGAGAATGCTGCGAGAACACGGCCATTAGGACTAATAAAAGGAAACACTTCTTCACGCAACATGTGATTGGTGTTTGGAATATGCTGCCACAGGAGGTGGTGATGGATAGCTTTAAAAAGGGCTTGGACAGATTTATGGAGGAGAAGTTGATCTATGGCTACCAATCTTGATCCTCCTTGATCTCAGATTGCAAATGCCTTAGCAGACCAGGTGCTCGGGAGCAGCAGCAGCAGCAGAAGGCCATTGCTTTCACCTCCTGCAGGTGAGCTCCCAAAGGCACCTGGTGGGCCACTACGAGTAGCAGAATGCTGGACTAGATGGACTCTGGTCTGATCCAGCAGGGTAGTTCTTATGTTCTTAATCCACACAGCACCCCAGTGATTCCGGCCGTGAAAGCCTTCGACAATACAGATCAAGTTTTCTGTTAGAAATACTAGAGGGATTTGTGAGGAAGCACTTTCCCAATCACCGCTTCTCCCCCTTTCTCCAGCTGAGCTGTGGGCTTTTCCATGCAATTCATTTAAAACATAAAAACGCTTCCTCCATTGGAGTTCTGCACTGTTTTCACCCCCAAATGTTTTGTTTCCAGCCTTGAAATGTTTTAAATGAATCCCCTTTTGAAAGGATTCTCTGGCTGAAACGCCTTGAAAACCTCTTCAGTGTGATCAAATTGACTACCGCCCCTTCCGCACATGCAGGATAATGCACTTTCAATCCACTTTCAATGCACTTTGCAGCTGGATTTTACGGTGCGGAATCGCAAAAATCCACTTGCAAACAATTGTGAAAGCGGGTTGAAAGTGCATTATTCTGCACGTGCGGAAGGGGCCTCAGTTTCCCATGCTCAAAAGAGAGCCTCTTTCTCTCTTCCTTCTCTCCCAGAATACAACAATAACATTGTGTAGAGTTGCCTGGACAACCCAAAACGGTGGCTGAGATCTCAGCATCAAATAATTTGGGAGTGGCGAGAATTGTAGTGTCTGCGTTTCAGAACACGTCACTGTTATTTCTTTTTTGTATACTCTCCCCTCTCCAGTTTAAATTGTCAGACTTTCTGCAAAACATGCAGAAAAGCCAAATTGTGTATATAGTATACGTATATAGCAGTGTACCAAGACAGCGCGTCACACACTCAAAGACGGAGGATCAATGTATTCAATAAATGCATTTATATATATTATTATTATAGTCCTGAATCTAATGATTATACATCCAGTTTTTTAGAAACACAAGTATGAATATTTTTTTCAAAAACAAAAGTTCATTTTTGAGATATGTCATCCATATCTTCAATATCTAATACAAAAATAGTTCATTTTTTTCATTATCTTAAAGATGATCATTCTCCGTATAAAAAATACTTCCCAAACGACTCGCGCGTTTTTAAGTACGTTTTCACTGTAGTCTTCCTCAGGAGAAGCAATTCTTTTAGAGAAATTATTCACTCATTTGCCATGCACAGGTCTCTTTGTCTCTCAACAGAGCTGACACACGAACCCAAATGTCTGCATGCAGTGGTGGGATCCAAAAATTTTAGTAACAGGTTCCCATGGTGGTTGGATTCAAACAGTGGCGTAGCGCCAATGGGGCTGGGCGGGGCATTCCAGGGGTGTGGCCGGGCATTCCAGGGCGGGGCATTAATAATTTCTCTGTTACTGTAAAAAACTCTTACTGTAAAAAAAAGTTCCTAATTTCCAGCTGGTATCTTTCTGTCCATAATTTAAACTCATTAGAGCAAGTCCTATCGTCTACTGCCAACAGAAACAACTACTTCTCCTCTAATTGACTGCCTGTCAAATACTTAATACTTTCAAATACTTAATTTTGTTTCTAGAAATCAAAAGAAGGATACTTTCCTTAAACAAGGAACTTGACCATATTTCTAAAACATGTTTTTAAAACAGCCCAGCAGGGAGAATTATCCCGTTTTCTACCTTCGCTAACCAGCCACATAGGGAACAACAGGACTTTATGATTTTTGGACCTAATGGAATTTCTAACGGAAAAGCGGACCCAATTAGTAACCCCCTCTCGGCACACACAAATAATTAGTAACCCACTCTCGGGAACTGGTGAGAACCTGCTGGATCCCACCTCTGTCTGCATGCACTCTGAGAGTGTACAATCATTAGATTCAGGACTATAATAATAATATATATAAATACATTTATTGAATACATTGATTCTCCGTCTTTGAGTGTGTGACGCACAGACTTTCTGCAAAGCCAGGGAGATGTCCCAGATTTGCAGAAATCTGTACCGTAGCTCGGAGTGGCCCCATTGTGCAGATGTTTTGATCTGCATGGTGGAGCTATCCATGGCTACTGGAGATACAGATGATCTTACTGATGCGAAGTCTGACAGATGCTGACAAAATTAGGTGGAAATATTATAGTTTTGGGTCCTGCCACCTCCCTTCACCTCCCAAATGAGCGATTGTCGTCTTCACTTCAGAAGGAAACCACGATTAAAGACAATGTATTTATAAAAAGTATTTGAAATGACAACTCTTAAGCAACTTGTGTTCTCAAAACGGGACTTTCCATCTCCTGTTGAGGTGGGATGGTGGGAAATAATTTCCTCTTCCTATCTGGCCATCTTGAAAAAGTTCGGGAGTTGTGGGGGGGGGGCGGGGGGAGGTCGGCTGGGTGGGTGGGGCTGTTTGCCACCTCTTCTCCGTTGTTGAAATCAAGACCTGTAAAAGAAAACGAGAAATGTGAAATATGATGCCGCTTGGCCAAGGTTTCCTTGGGACTGATGCTCATTGAATTTAGGACCAAACTGGATGAGATCTAGGGACATCTTTGGCTGGGTGGGGCGAGCGGCCTGGCCCCACACTCGAGGGGCTTTTGGGGGCAGGGCAACTCAGTGAGTCACCTCCCGAGCTCCGTGTAGAATTGGGGAGTCGGGCGAGACCTGCCAGCTGGTGTTTAACTTTGCCCTTGCCCTGAACTCCTCTGGGTTGCCTGGAGCTCTAGCCCCCTCTAGAGAGCCAACGTGGCGTAGTGGTTAAGAGCAGGTGCACTCTAATCTGGAGAACCGGGTTTGATTTCCCGCTCTGCCACTTGAGTTGTGGAGGCTTATCTGGTGGACCAGATTAGCTTGTGCACTGCAACACAGGCCAGCTGGGTGACCTTGGGCTAGTCACAGTTCTTCGGAGCTCTCTCAGCCTCACCTACTTCACAGGGTGTTTGTTGTGGGGGGGGGGGAAGGGAAAGGAGTTTGTAAGACCCTTTGAGTCTGCTTACAGGAGAGAAAGGGGAGATATAAATCCAACCTTCTTCATGTCCCCCTCTCTACACCAGTGGCTTTAAGAAGAAGAAGAAGAAGAAGAAGAAGAAGAAGAGTTTGGATTGATATCCCCCCTTTCTCTCCTGCAGGAGACTCAAAGGGGCTTACAATCTCCTTGCCCTTCCCCCCCTCACAACAAACACCCTGTGAGGTAGGTGGGGCTGAGAGAGCTCAGAAGAACTGTGACTAGCCCAAGGTCACCCAGCTGGCGTGTGTGGGAGTGTACAGGCTAATCTGAATTCCCCAGATAAGCCTCCACAGCTCAGGCGGCAGAGCGGAGAATCAAACCCGGTTCCTCCAGATTAGAGATGCGAGCTCTTAACCTCCTACGCCACTGCTGCTCTTAAGACTGCTTGCAGTTGAAAAAAATAAGGGCTATACATCCAAACTCTTCGTCTCCTTCTTCCATCCCAACCCCCCTTTTTTTCTAGCAAGCGAAAAGTGCATTTAAAAAAAAATGGTGAATTTTAAAAGGAGCAGCGATAGGCCTGTATAATTTGGAGGGGGGCGAATACTCCCTTTCCTCTCTCTCTTTCCCCCTTCTGAGTTCCTTTGACGATCTTGTCAAAGAAGCTTTGCCGGGCAGTTCTGGGAAGGCCTCTGTTTATCCTGGCTGCCCGGTGGATGTGGTTAAGTATTAACAGGCCCGTTCTGGTCAGCCCTGGGAAGCAAAAACACGCCAAGGGTGGGGCGAGCGAGGACGGGGGACGGACGCTCCGGGAGATCAAAGCTCCGGCTTGTGGTCCCAATGAAATATGCGGCCGGTTGGCTTTTCCCTTTCCGCGCACCTGCGGGAGCAGAGCGCGTGACTCGGAAATTCCACGCGCAGCTCTGCCAGCAGGCCAGGCAGTTTATTTGCTATCGGTTCTTTTCATTGGCAGCGGCTTTTCAGGGTCCCGAGCGGAGAAATGGCCTTGTCGAACATCTGTAAGCCTTCAGCCAGAGATTAGGCAGGGCTGGTCTCCGGGAGAGTCACAGAAATGCCAACAAAACCAGCCCAGAGTTCAAAGGATAGTCTGCCGGCAGAGTTATGGTATCCAAGCTAGCCGTAGTTGAAGTGAGTCGCATTAAGTTGATCTTTTGGTCGTGGAGATACGAATCTTTTTCTGCAGTTCTTCTGTGACGGACTCTCGCTGCCATCCCAAACAGGTTGGCTCAGAAGAGCCAGCGTGGTGTAGTGGTTAAGAGCAGGTGGATTCTAATCTGGAGAACCCAGTTTGATTCCCCACTCCTCCACCTGAGTGGCAGAGGCTTATCTGGTGAACCAGATGTGTTTCCGCACTCCTACATTCCTGCTGGTGACCTTGGGCTAGTCCCAGTTCTCTCAGGACTCTCTCAGCCTCACCTACCTCACAAAGTGTCTGTTGGGGGAGAGGAAGGGAAAGGAGCTTGTAAGCCACCTTGAGTCTCCTTAAAGGAGAGAAAGGTGGGGTATAAATCCAAACTCTTTCTTCTTCTTCTTCTTCTTCTTCTTCTTCTTCTTCTTCTTCTTCTTCTTCTTCTTCTTCTTCTTCTTCTTCTTCTTCTTCTTCTTCTTCTTCTTCTTCTTCTTCTTCTTCTTCTTCTTCTTCTTCTTCTTCTTCTTCTTCTTCTTCTTCTTCTTCTTCTTCTTCTTCTTCTCCTCCTCCTTCTTCTCCTCCTTCTTCTCCTTCTCCTTCTCCTTCTTCTCCTTCTTCTTCTTCTTCTCCTTCTTCTCCTTCTTCTCCTTCTCCTTCTCCTCCTTCTCCTTCTTCTCCTCCTTCTTCTCCTCCTTCTCCTCCTCCTCCTCCTCTTCCTCCTCCCTTCTCCTTCCCCTCTTCTCCTTCTTCTCCTTCTTCTTCTCCTTCTTCTTCTCCTCCTTCCTCTTCCTCTTTTTGATGTCCTTTGAAATCAGTGGGTTTAGAACAGAGTAACTCTTTTTGGAATGGCACTGAAACAAAGCATTTTAACACCTTCCCTTTCTGACTTCGTTCAAAGCATTTCACACCTTCGCTTTTCAACTTAGTTCAACAACATCTGCATATACTCTGAGCAGGAAGCTCAGAGGCCCAGTTGTGAGTGAACCGACCCGTGGTAGTCCCGGCGCATGGACTTACTGGGAGATCTTGCAGTTGCTGGTGGCCACGTAGCGCCCGGTGTAGTGGATGCTGCATCTCACGACGTTGTTGGTGAAGTCAGATTCCATCACGATGTATTTGGGGTTCACTTGGACCTGGGAAAGCAAACGGTCTGAGTCAGCCTTCGAACCGGGGAGGGAAATTTGGGTGTCCCGACAATCGTAAGCAAAACAAGCCTTGGTGTGGGCAACTTGTCAAAATCTGCCTGGATGTGCATCCGTAGGTCAAGTCTCAGACTAGGACTGAGAGACCCAGGTTCGAATCTCCACTTGGCTATGAAACTCAGCCGGAGAGAATTTCCAGTGAGGTCCTGTAGGACTCCTTGCTTTCGTGAAGAGAACCAGGGTAGTGTAGTGGTTAAAATGTTGGACATAGGAGACCCAGGTTCGAATCCCCACTCTGCCATGACAGCTTGCTGGAGACTTTCGGCCACTCACACCATCTCAGCCTAACCTACCTTGCTGGGTCGTTGTGAATATAATATGGAGGAGAGGAGAATGATGCAAGCTGTTTTTGGTCCCCCATGAGTATGGGGAGGTATAAAAGAAGTAAATAAATAAAGACACTCCTGAAGTCAGCAGTGTGATGCGGCAGCCAAGAAAGCCAATGCGATTCTGGACTGTATCAATAGGATTATAGTGTCTAGATCGAGGGGTGTAATTGTACCTCTCTATTCTGCATTGGTTAGACCTCACCTGGAATATTGTGTACAGTTCTGGGCGCTGAAATTCAAGAAGGATATTGACAAGCTGGAACGGGTCCAGAGGAGGGCAACCAAAATGGCCAAAGGTCTGGAATCCATGCCCTACGAGGAGAGACTTAGGGAGCTGGGGATGTTGAGTTTGGTGAAGAGAAGGTGAAGAGGTGACATGACAGCCATGTTTAGATATTTGAAGGGCCCTGGTCTTTGTGAAGAGATCGCCAATTTCATTGCGGAGATAGTTGAGAGTTCCCAGTAGAACGTATTTGTTGTGCTCCCCATGGGGCCTTTTATCTATCATGTATTCAAGCAATTTTTCCCGATTTATGTAACTCTTTCTGACTATGCCAATAAAGGCTTATGTATGTATGATATTTGAAGGGGTGTCATGTTGGTGAGGGAGCAAGCTTGTTTTCTGCTGCCCAGAGACTAGAACCAGGAGTCATGGGTTCAAGGTGCAGGAAAAGAGATTCCACTTAAACATCAGGGAAAAACTTTCCTGACCATCAGGGCTGTTCAACAGTGGAATGCACTACCTTGGAGTGTGGTGGAGTCTACTTCTTTGGAGGTTTTGAAGAAAGGCTGGATGGCCATCTGACAGGAGTGCTTTGATTGTGTGTTCCTGCATTGCAGGGGGTTGGACTGGATGGCCCTTGGGGGTCTCTTCCAACTCTACGATTCTATGGTTCTATGAAATTACAACTGGCCTCCAGGCGACAGAGATCAGTTCGCCTGGAGAAATGGCTGCTTTGGAGGGTGGACTTTGGAGGGTGGACCTCTCAAGGGAGGCCAAAGAAATTGAAGGAAGAACCATGTATGTTCACAGAGGAAGATGGGGACGGAAACGTGCAGGTGAAGTCTAATTCTACTCCTAAGCAGGTCCCGTTTTCCTTACTTCCACCGTGAAGCTTTCTCCAGCCCTGGGGATCGAGAAACGTCGTCTCGAGGGCAACTCACCTTTAGGATATAATTCCCAGGCTGCACGTCTGTGATGTCGATCCACTGGCAGTCGATGTCTGCGTTGTAAGTGTCGTAGCATCCGGGGCTCAGACCCTGAACGGAAAGGAAACACGCAGCGTGAAGGTCGGTTACAGGAGCATGCCGGATATCTGGGGCCGTTCTGTTTCAAAGGGTGTCAGATAGCAGGAGCGAGAGGGATTTAGGGTTGTCGTCCTCCAGGGTGGGCGGGGGATCCCTTGGAATGGCCCCTGCTCTCCAGACAAAAGAGAACAATACCCCTGGGGGAAATGGCCCCTCCCCAAACTCCACCCTGTCCAGGCTCCGCCCTCAAATCCCCGAGGAATCCCCTAAACTGGAGTAAACAACTCAGTCTCTCGGTTTGTTGTTGTTATTTGCTCACAACATGCAGGCCGGGAGTAATACTAATCTAATTGGGGAAATAGTCCCCCCTCCGGTGTGAGGCGCTGTCTTCTCTTCCTTGTGCCGTTTCCCTGATCTAAATTGCCTCCCCCCCTCAAACTGCTGTTTGGGATGGTCGAGACGCTGGTGCGGAATGGAAGAATTGTCTTCTTCCGTTTAAGGTCTGGTCCGCTGGTTAAGGCCAGCATTGCGAGGTCTGCTCTGTGAGCCCCCCACACGCAGAGATCGCCGATCACCAGAAGCAGGGCCTTTTTTGGTGGTGGCTCCCCGTATATGTCAGGCTCATTCCCAACGGGTGTTTCCCCAGTGCCAGCAGAAGAAGACTCTCGTTGCTTTGACTCTCTATCCCTAGGCTAGATAGACAGACTGTCATTCTCCTGGCTCACCTGTGTGTGTGACGTGCAGGCGTAGCGCTTGAGGTTCCCAAAGTCGCAGGTGGTGTCCTCTAGGCAAAAGCTGGCCTTGTGGCCTTCCGCCACCTTCTTGCCCGTGGCGGCATCCAGCAGGTCATAGTGGCTGAACTCATCCATGCTGTGGTAATGCCTGTGGGAAGGAAGAAGAGAAGAAGAAGAAGAGTCTGAATTTATGCCTAACCTTTCTCTCCCGTAAGGAGACTCAAGGTGGCTTACAAGCTCCTTTCCCTTCCTCTCCCCACAACAGACACCTTGTGAGGCAGGTGAGGGCTAAGAGAGTTCCCAAGAACTGTGATTAGCCCACGATCACCCAGCAGGAATGCAGGAGTGCGGAAACACATCCGATTCACCAGATAAGCCTCTGCCACTCAGGTGGAGGAGCGGGGAATCAAACCTAGTTCTCCAGATTAGAGTGCACCTGCTCTTAACCACTACACCACGCTGGCTCTCTGCATGGGGGGTGGGGGGTATGGCTCTGCGATGTGCCCCCAAGGAAGTGGAGCTTGAGGTTCTAGCCTCCCCATCCCCCTTTACTACGCCGCTGCCTGTTAGGTAGGTTAGGCTGAGAGAAAGCAATTGACTCCTCAGGTGAGAAGCACAATCCAGGTATTTGATTTTTTTTTGGCAAAAATCCAAGGAAGCATAACAGCATGCAAGTGACTCAGAAAGTTCAGATGTTACAAAAAAAATTTAAAAAGAGGGGAGCAGATATTCATGATCTTAAAACATACCCCGGTCACGATTATATTTTTATGGATTTGATTTGATTTAATATCCTGCCCTTCCGAGCCCAGGCCGGGCTCAGGGTGTGCTGGAACATAAGAACATAAGAAAGAGCCTGCTGCATCAGACCAGAGTCCATCTAGTCCAGCGCTCTGCTACTCGCAGTGGCCCACCATGTGCCTTTGGGAGCTCACATGCAGGAGGTGAAAGCAATGGCCTTCTGCTGCTGCTCCTGAGCACCTGGTCTGCTAAGGCCTTTGCAACTTCAGATCAAGGAGGGTCAAGATTGGTAGCCATAGATCGACTTCTCCTCCCTCAATCTGTCCAAGCCCCTTATAAGAACGTAAGAACATAAGAAAGAGCCTGCTGGATCAGACCAGAGTCCATCTAGTCCAGCATTCTGCTACTCGCAGTGGCCCACCAGGTGCCTTTGGGAGCTCACATGCAGGAGGTGAAAGCAATGGCCTTCTGCGGCTGCTGCTCCTGAGCACCTGGTCTGCTAAGGCCTTTGCAACTTCAGATCAAGGAGGATCAAGATTGGGAGCCATGCACAGAAAACTTGTGCCACGCAAAGAGCTTGTGCCATGCAAAGAAAACCGGGTTCCGAGACACTGTTGGCCATAAGCAAGCAACCATATCATGGTCTTAATAAAGGCTTTGCCTCGGTGGCCTTTTCGGCTTTTACTTTGGGGGGTAAACAGCGGCAAACAGCTTGTCCTAAATCAACAGCTTGTCTCCCGATAAACATTCCTGGCAGTGAAATGGTTTGAACCCGCATGTCCCAAATCCTGGCCTCATATTCCAACCACTACACTGTTTTTGGCTGACCGTTTGCTACTTCCGAACTGTGCCGTGCAGAGATTTCCCACTCACTGGTGACAACTGTGCCACTCCCAAGTATTCCGAGCCTTGTTGGGCAGGAAATCCGCGGTGCCCTGGTTCTTCACTCGCTGTGGGAAGCGGAGAAGCACTCGGACGTCGTAGTCGGTGGCTTCGGAGGTATAGGCAGTGCTGGAAGAATGCAAGAGCAGACACAAGAAGACTGGGAGAGGGCTTCGTGGAAATGCGGCAGCCCTGAGTCCCAATACTAGAATCCTAGAGTTGGAAGAGACCCCCAAAGGTCATCCAGTCCAACCCCCTGCAATGCAGGAACACACAATCAAAGCACTCCTTACAAAGGGCCATCCAGCCTCTCTTTAAAAACCTCCAAAGAAAGAGACTCCACCACTAATCTAACATTACTAATCTAATTTAATCTATATTGTAATCATCCCAGACAGGAAACACCTCCCCCCCCCAATATAATAATAATGGTGGCAGACGTGCTGATAAGCCTCCCGAGGAGATTTTGGAACATCCCCCCCCCTTAAAATCCCACGCACAATTGTCATCTGTATGCCACAGGTTCAGTGGTGGGATTCAGCTGGTTCGCACCTCTTTGGCAGAACCAGGGGTTAAAATGGTGCTTGTAAACAACCAGTTGTTAAATTATTTGAACCCCACCACTGCACAGGTTCAAATATCGATAAGGTCCTCAATCCCGGAAATTATCTGAGGCAGGCATTTATCTGCCTAATGTTGCAATAAAAGACCATTATCGACAGTAAGCGCATCAAGGATCCAGTTCTGTGGATCAGGGATTACTCCCCCGAAGACGGACATGTGGTTTAAAACTACATAGGGCAGTGGTGGCGAACCTATGGCACGCGTGCCAGAGGTGGCACTCAGAGCCCTCTCTGTGAGCACGTGCACACAGAGTTTGTCATGTATTGGGAGCGGAAAATTACCCCTCCCACACACACACACACACATCTAGACTGCCCTTGCTTCTGAGTAAACTCTCCTAGGGTTGTGATTCACCCATTCGAAGCGTTGCACAGTTGCTTCACCAAGCTTATTCCTGAATAACGCGCGCCTTGGAGCAAACAGTTTTTTCTAAAGTAAAACCTCAGTATTCAGGTTAAATTGCTGTGTTGGCACTTTGCAATAAATAAGCGGGTTTGGGGCTGCAATTTGGGCACTCAGTCTTGAAAAGGTTCGCCATCACTGACATAGGGCGTCCTCGAAGATTAACGGATCTTCTAATGCGAAATTGATACGTGGAACGGCTTCCTCCCCGACAGACCTGCTAACAGGCCCAGAGCGTATGTTTCAGGAACGTGCCTTGTGCATTTCGGTCCCAGCAATCCAACTCTTTACTTACTGTGTTTCCCCGAAAATAAGACAGTGTCTTATATTCATTTTTGCTCCCAAAGATACACTATGCCTTATTTTCAGGGGATGTCTTATTTTTCTGTGTTCTGTTCGTCGGGCATGCTTCCAAACAAAAACTTTGCTACGTCTTACTTTTGGGGGATGCCTTATATTTCGCACTTCAGCAAAACCTCCACTACGTCTTATTCTCAGGGGATGTCTTATATTCGGGGAAACAGGGTAGTCTGCTAAAGAGAGGCTGTAGTGCAAATGCTTACTGCTTGCAAATTGGATAGCGGTACCTCTATCTGCAGCAATAAGCAAGCTAGCATGCCCTGAAAAGCATCGGTTGCCGAATTCCTACAAATCATCCCTCTTGGCTACTTTGGTGCTTTGGACCTTCCGAGGTCTTGCTGGTAGAAGTCGTCTCCGTCTTTCCATTCTCTTAAAATGGCACTCCAGATAAATGTATGCCCTTCACCGTATTTGCATAATTGACTTGGTTTTGCATAATTGTGTATCCGTGGATGGCTCTGAATTCAGAATGGGCAATTTCTTTCTTTTTTAGCAAGGAAATGGTGAAGCTTGCCTTTAAATAAAACCGAACCCGCCGTCCTTTTGAGCTAGCTAAAACCCACGCGTGCAAAATAAATCAGTCGGTGGACTCAATGCTGATCTTATCGGAGGGAGTACCTGCGCCGGGACCGCATCGTCCGTCAAAATACCGGTTTCCTGTATTTTGGAGACCTGTGGCCGGCCTCGTAGTCAGGGGACAGAAGGCCAAGAAGCAAGATATATTAATAACATAACTGCTTTGCTCATCCCGGGGCCATCGGCCATAAAGCTGCCATAATAAACCGCCGGCTAATCAATCTCCGATTGCCTCAACATCTGTAAAGGAGAGCAAGATTGATGGGAAGCGAATGAGGGATTCGTCGCGAGCAGCCACACACGGGAGATGGCGTTCGTCTGGTATTATGACTTATCTCCAGATGACAGAGATTAGATCCCCTGAAGAAAATGGTGGCTCGGGGGGTGGGGGTGGTCTGCAAGACATCCCATCCCGGCTTAGCTGCTCCCCCTCCCCAAATACCCAGCAAATTGAAACTACGTCCCCCCCAAATCTCCAGGAATTGGCAACTCTAAGGCCCCTTCCGCACAGGCAGAATAATAC
This sequence comes from Sphaerodactylus townsendi, assembly GCF_021028975.2. Taxonomy (NCBI): domain Eukaryota; kingdom Metazoa; phylum Chordata; class Lepidosauria; order Squamata; family Sphaerodactylidae; genus Sphaerodactylus; species Sphaerodactylus townsendi. Next base: position 13,895,042 of record NC_059441.1, read on the forward strand.
ACTTTCCAATCCACTTTCAATGCACTCCGCAGCTGTGCGGAACGGCAAAATCCACTTGCAAACAATTGTGAAAGTGGATTGAAAGTGTATAATTCTGCGTGTGCGGAACGGGCCTCGGACACGTTCAGAGACGTGCGAGCGAAGACTCGGGTCTGCTTGCAAGCATTGTAGACACGGTTTGCCAACGGGGAAATACATTTGCAGAAGCTGCTCTGGGATTTTGTGTCTTTGGGGTGGACCTTGCGCGTGAGCTGGGATGCAAAGACGGGAGACAGGCCTACCTTGCAAGGCATTTTTCCTCGGCAGCGCAGCGCAGGGAGTAGAGGTGAGCTCTCTGGACGTAAGTCGAAGCCTGGACGTAATTTGGGTCTGGCACGAGATCTGGGAGGCCTGCAGGGAAGCAAAGGGTGTATATGTGTCAGGCATTAAGGAGAGATAGCAGCTGTGCCTGGAGTTCTGCTGGAATTATAAATGAACCCTGTGAGGTGGGTGGGGCTGAGAGAGCTCCGAAGAGCTGTGACCAGCCCAAGGTCACCCAGCTGGCCTGTGTTGGAGTGCACAGTCTAATCTGGTCCCCCAGATAAGCCTCCACAGCTCAAGTGGCAGAGCAGGGAATCAAACCCGGTTCTCCAGATTAGAGTGGCTCTTAACCACGACACCACGCTGGCTCGTGGCATATGACCCCCCCCAAGGCAGTCAGAGGCAGCAAACCGGCCCACCAGGGGAGTAGAGTTTCCCTCCCGCAAGATCGCCAGGTATTTCCCCATCTGGAACTGGTATTCCTGGGGGTGTTGTTGCCCCCCAAGTCCTGACCTGTTTTGAGATTCTTCCTGGGGATAAGTGGGTGTTTGAAACTGACACAAATCACCACTTCTTCTGGGTAAACAGGGCCGCCGGGTCACATCGAGCATTTTAATGTGTTTAACTGCACTGTTGGGGCGTCTTTGCTGTTTACAACCGCTAAAGTTGCAAAGCTGATATTTGGCATGCAGATGAGGGCAAGATGGACGCCGACAGCCCGGCTTGTCTGTTGCGTATTTTCTTTTCTTTTCTTTTCTTTCTCTTCCTCTCTCTCTCTCTCTGCACCGGCAAATCAAACTTGCATATTTTCCATGCCTGCCTGCCTGCCTGTTCTCCTTGAGTCGATTAAATCAGCGATTTCCTTAGCCGAGCTGCCCGTTCCAAGTGTGCATGGTTCTTTTCTTCCTCCTCTGCCGCACAGACTGGCTGATCCCATGCTGCCGTTTGCAGGCAGTATTGCATAACGGTTAGAGTGTCAAATGCATTTTCAATCTCCTTTCACAATTATTTGCAAGTGGGTTTTGCTATTCCGCACGGCGAAACCCAGCTGCAAAGTGGATTGAAAGTGGTTTGAAAGTGCATTAATCTGCACGTGTGGAAGGGGTCTAGGAGTGGGGGGGGGGGCGGGAGACCCAGGTTCGAATCCTGGCCAATGGAGCGTCCTAAACTGGTCGCTCTTTCTATCCCCAGATGGCAGGGGGCAAGAGTGAACGGGGCGTGGGGAATATGTTAGGACACCCACATACAGAAGCAGCTGGCAAATGTTTTGAAAGGAGGTGCAGATGGGAAAGGCTTTCTAGACGTCCCGGGCGAAAGCTTTTCGGCGTGCAATCAATAATAAAGCAGGTAGCTCACTCCTGCTGTGCTTTGGTATTTCCTCTGCCTACGCCTGGTGGCCATATTTTATTTTATTTTTCTCTACTGTTCAGAGACTGGGGCCCCTTCCACACATACAGAATAAGTAAGGTGACCAGATTTCTACTATTGAAAAGCGGGGGGCGCACCCGCATGAGCACACTGCCTTTTGCGCGGCGCTCCCCAGTCAGGAAACAGGGAAGCACCCCAGAAGGCACTGCGGCAGCGCGGGAGGCGCTCCCTCCTGCGCTGCCGCAGTGCCTTCTGGGGCGCTTCCCTGTTTCCTGACGGGGAGTGCCGCTGCAAAAGGCAGTGCTCAATTGCCTAATCGGGACAATGCCAAAGCCCGGCGGGACGTGGGACACATCGCGCAAAAGCGTGAGTGTCCCGCGAAAATCGGGACGGCTGGTCACCTTAAGAATAAGGCACATTCACTCCACTTCCACAATTGTTTGCAAGTGGGTTTTTTTGCTATTCCGCACGGTAAAATCCAGCTGCAAAGTGCACTGAAAGTGGATTGAAACTGCATTATTCTGCACGTGCGGAAGGGGCCTGAGAATCCTAGACTCCACCCTCCAAAGCTGCCATTTCCCCCAGGAGGAACCAATATCCGTAATCTGGGGGTCACTTGTAATTCTGGGGGAACCCCAGACTGCATTTGAAGGTCGGCGGCCCCATGCTGAGCCTCGGATGGCAACAGAGTCTTTTGCAAAGAATGCTGAAATAGGTACCGTGTTTCCCCGAAAATAAGACAGTGTCTTATATTAATTTTTGCTCCCAAAGATGCGCTATGTCTTATTTTCAGGGGATGTCTTATTTTTCTGTGTTCTGTTCGTCAGGCATGCTTCCAAACAAAAATTTTGCTACGTCTTACTTTTGGGGGATGCCTTATATTTCGCACTTCCGCAAAACCTCTACTACGTCTTATTTTCAGGGGATGTCTTATATTCGGGGAAACAGGGTAGGTGGACTTCGGTTCGACACAGCAGTATGCGTGATTCCGGCAGACGACCCGGGGGGACTACTTTGGTCAGGTTAGCTGCGAGCGTGCAGCCTCGTGCTGTGAATTAAAAACACACCCGCAGTCCACGGGGGTTCTGGTAAAAGTAATGCGCATCCCGTCCTTTGGACTGTCTGCTTTTTTCACATTGCGGTGGAATCGCCTCTTGGCCTCTAGTTTGTGTTTCCAAGGACGGAAAAGAACAATGCCTCCTTGTTTCTCGAGCTGTTCTCCCCAGAGGGAATCACGTCACCGCGTTGGCTCTTGCTCCTGACTCCATGCTTGGTCATTCTTGATGATGTAATCCACTGGGGATCCTTGCGGAATGGAGAGTCGTGTGTGTGTGTGTGTGTGTGTGTGTGAGAGAGAGAGAGAGAGAGAGGGAGCGGGGGGGCAGAAGCTGTTTCTTGAACTGAGGAATTGATTCCCTTAAAGCAAGGAAATTGAGCTGCCACCCAGAAGATGCTGAAGGAGAGTTAGTTTTTAGACCCTGCTTTTCTGTTCCTTCAAGGAATCTCCAAAACAGCTTACAGTCACTTTCCCGTCCTCTCCCCACAACCGACAGCTTATGTATTTATTGGATTTGGATTTGTAGTTGGTGGGGCTGAGAGAGTTCGGAGAGAACCGTGTCGGGCCCACTGTCGCCCAGCAGGCTTCACGTGGAGGAGCAGGGAAATAAACCCTGTCCTCCGGATTAGTTTGCTGCTCGTGTGGAATCGAACCTGGATCTCCGGCTTATAGCCCACCTGCTCTTAACCTTTGCAGTCGGTCTGGGGGCACCGGGGGAGGTTATGGCCTGGGGTGGTAGAAAATAGAAAAGGCACCACCGATTTTTTGCAAGCAAGACTCTGCAAAGATTGTTTATAGGCAGAGCTGGCTTACAGTAATTGAAGCTGCGTGGGGAATTTCCGATCAGCCAGCAGTGAATTACTCAGATGGGAAAGGAGCCAAGAGACGGCTTCCTGCCTCCCCCTTTCCCCTCCTCCCATGAAAGCTGTCAAGGAATTTTTCAGGCCATGCAAGGTCAAGCGAGACCTTGGTGTTACCTCTCTCCTGCCCCCTCCCCAAGACTCCAACTGAGTACCTTCCTTAGATATGGGGCAGGGGGGAAAGGAACACAGAGATCGGAGGGGACGGGTTTTCGGATGCAAAAAACGTCTCGGAAACGGGAAAAGGGGGAGGGCCGAATCACCCCAACGCCTACGCGGAGAATAAAAACCCCAGTGGGAATCCAAGATAAATATGCTCGGCTGAGCTGTTGCTAAGTGACCATTGTACATATAGGGAAATACAATGAAAATAAATTTAATCAGAGACATGTGGAGGCAGAGGAGAGGCTGCCCAAAGCGGGACGCTGCTGCTGGCAACCAGGGTAGGCCAAGCACATCTAGAGGACTCTTTTCTTTCAAAACGCCTGTAAGACTCAGGCCTGGATCTCTACTGATTCAGATATTTCCTGCTGTTGACAGAACCGCCAAACTGCTGAGCTCTTGCAAAGCACGCTGTAGCAGGTCACCTCTTGCAAAGCACATCTCTCAGCTCTGAACTGGCAATTCCGCTGTCACCACCCCTGCTGTTTTATGTCATTCATAAATATAATCAGAACCCAGGGTGTTTTCCCACCTACCTCCCCTCCGCTTTGCTGCGCGCTTCTCTCGGCTTCTCTCGGCACGCGTCGTTCCAGGCGCGTGCCCTGGCTTCCCCACGACCCCGCGGTCTGCGCGGGGTCATCAAAAGGTGCCGTTGCAATGAGCGCCTGGAATGACGCGTGCTGAGGGGGCGCGACAGCAGCAGTGTCGGGGCGGCTGCGTAGTCGCCGCCCCTGTAGTGGGGAGGCGCGGGGGACCCTGCGCTACTTGCGCGCAGCAAAAGGTAAGTGGGAAAACGCCCCAAAACAAAGGGCAGAATTTTCATTAAGGATGTAAAATGTTGGCCTTTCTGACGGCAGCTGTGATATTATTATTATTATTATTAATAATAATAATAATAATAATAATAATAATAATAATAATAATAATAATAATAATATTTATAGGCCACCTAACCCCCTAAAGGGCTCGAGGCGGCTCACAATACAGCTGTTCCAATAACAGCCCATAAAATACATAACTAAAACTAACCACGTTAAAACAAATTTCCACAGCAGCAATATCTTAACATTTAAATAACAAAGTTAAGAGCAAGTAAAATTAAAGACAGGTGCCCGATCAAAAAGGCTGGGAGGGGAAAGGCAGGGCCCAAGATGGAATCAAGGCCCTGCCAAGATGGAAAACTGGCAGCCTCAGTGGGGGGTGGTAGATCCACGGCCAGCCTCACCAAAGGCCCGGTGGAACAGCTCAGTCTTACAGGCCCTGCGGAACTTACCAAGGTCCTACAGGGCCCGGACAGCTGGAGGGAGAGCGTTCCACTAGGCAGGGGCCAGAGCCGTAAAGGCCCTGGCCCGCTTTGCAAGAGGTGGCCTGCTAAATCCACCTTTGCAAGAGCTCAGCGGTTCGGCGGGCTGGTTATTCGCTTCGAGTCCAGTCTGGTCTGTGCAAACAGTGCAGAACAAGAGCAAGAGACTGTCTTTTACTAATCGGTGTTGGATGACGAAGTGTCTTAATGCTATTGATCTTAGTACACTCTTAGGAACACGTTCTGAACATTTGTAGTTCAAACTCATCGTAGCATACATGGTTGTCCGAGTTCCGAATCTGATCCCCACGACGACCCTGCAAGGTCGGTCAGATGGCGAGAGAGTGAATGGCTCAGTCAGCCAGCTGCAGGGTATGGGGGGAATATTGAAGCTACATTGCTCAAAGCTCGATTCCACACTCTCATGCTATTAAACCAGGCTGGCTTGGAAAGAAAGAGCCCAACCGTATTTCCTTTGGTTCCTGAGCTTATAAATAGCTCTGCCAGTACATTTTCAATAACCTTTTGTCACTGCGGTCGACCAAACTGTGCTCGAGCCAATGAAAAAATCTCCCCTAAACCATGTTCTGTGCTAAGCTGCGTGCAGCGCCAAGCACGGTCAGGTTGGCAGAAAATTCCCCGTCCTGGACGTAACTTGATGTACGAAGAACGCACTGATGCTCAGAGCCAACCTTTAACTATTTCCTGAATAGCAGTCCAGAATGACTTATTGGCGCAAAGATAGCTTAGGATAAAGAGAAACGGGCAAAGGAATGAAAGGTCTGGATCGTCTGTGGCTCGACAGATTTATTTTCCTCCAGTTGGGGGGATTTTGTAAAAGACTGGCAGAGAAAAGGGATATTTCAGATTTCTGTGCCACGTGTAGCCCCTTTTCTTTTAGGGGTGCTTTTAATATTGACCCAGGGCTGAAAGTTCAGTTGTGACCATTACGGGTCGCTTGCAAGCTGACCCATCGCTGATTTAAAAGCCAAGAGTGATAGCGGCGTTTTGACGAAAGATATACCAGAAAAATAAACCACGATTGCACGTTGTTGTTCATGGGACGGAGGCCCGGATGGCAAACTCCTCTGAATGTCTCTTGCCTTGAAAATCCCGGAAGGCCGCCATAAGTATTGAGGGCAAAAAGAAAAGGCACATCATATTTTATCCTTACAAGAAGAAGAAGAAGAGTTTGGATTTATATCCCCCCTTTCTCTCCTACAGGACACTCAAAGGGGCTTACAATCTCCTTGCCCTTCCCGCATCACAACAAACACCCTGTGAGGTAGGTGGGGCTGAGAGAGCTCGGAGAAGCTGTGACTAGCCCAAGGTCACCCAGCTGGCTTGTGTGGGAATGTACAGGCTAATCTGAATTCCCCAGATAAGCCTCCACAGCTCAGGCGGCAGAGCTGGGAATCCAACCCTGTTCCTCCAGATTAGATACACGAGCTCTTAACCTCCTACGCCACTGCTGCTCCAACCCTGCGAGGGAAGTTAGGCTGAGAGTCATTACGCTGAGAGTCATTAGGCTGAGAGTCATTACAACAACCCTGCGAGGGAAGTTAGGCTGAGAGTCATTACGGGGAAAAAATCACTTGTTTGTTTACGCCATAGGTGTCAAACTCGTGGCCCTCCAGATGTTATTTATTTATTTATTTATTGGATTTAATATACCGCCCTATCCCAGAAGGGCTCAGGGCGGTGAACAGTATAAAATCATATATAAAACATACAATTTAAAACAATTATGTTCTAAAATAGCAACCCACGAAACCCATATACAACCCTCCCCAGAAAAAAGGAATGGGTCCCAATGATGTTAGGGGCCCCTGTAGGCAGAGGGGGGGGGAGGCATCATGCTGGCAGGGGATGATAGGAACTGTAGTCCATAACATCTTGAGAGCCACGAGTTTGACATCTGTGGTTTACGCCATCTTATGTAAAAGAGCCGGGCTTGTCAGGTTTGTGACCTGGCCCAATCTAAGCAGACTAGTAAAGAGATGAGGATTTTTTTCTATCTACAGGGCTAGAGAGAGAGAGAGCTTTCTGGGTCAACTTCTTTCTGGGTCAATTGTTCTTGGGGGCCAATCTGAGTCCCGGGTACCGACTCCAGCTTTCTGTTTTAATCTGAACGGTGTAGAACAGCTGGTTTCCCTCTCCAGTTTTGAATTTTGGGAACTTAATGGGGACGAGCGGAAAAGGGGGAGGAGGATGCCAACAGATGGTCGTTTTGTGTTTAGAAAGCTGACCTATAAGCTGACAAGAAATCTCCCCCTCCCTTTGGCCTCTCAGGACCCCGGAGCTGCCAGAAGGAAACGAGGTTCATGCACTTTGTTTCCCCTGTCCCTGGCTTACCTGGAACTTGGATGAGATTTGGAGAGGAGGGCGGGGGTCTAATCTCAAGGACAAACTGGAGGGCTTGGTATGTTCCTGGACCCCTAGAATTTCCCACAATTCAACCCTTCTTTTTGACCGAAGCCGTTGGGGAAAAGGGAGAGAGAGAGATGCATCCTAGCCAGATGCCATTTTGGCATTTTGTTTGTAGGAATTAGCCCAGCGGTGGCGGACCTATGGCACTCCAGATGTTCATGGCCAATTGGCCATGCTGGCAGGGGCTGGTGGGAATTGTAGTCCATGAACATCTGGAGTGCCATAGGTCCGCCACCACTGAATTAGCCAGTGGGTGCACCCTTTGAAAAGAAAACCTGGGGTTAGGGGAAATGTGAGGTTTGAAGCTCATGTTTGGTTACGCAGGCATGGAATGGCAAGGGAGAGTAGCTCAGCGGACGTCACAAGGAAAATGTCTGCAGGACAGTGGCAGCTCATTCCTTACTCTTTGGAAAGAGGGTAAGACCAACATCAACATATCAATCAAGGGGGGCCCCCGGAATTCAACCCCCGGAATCTCCAGTTAAGAGGACCAAACAGTCGGTGAAGTGAAAGCCCTGGAGAGCAGCTTCCAGTCAGAGTTGGTGACGCGAGAGACCTCTGCCTGAGAACCTGGGAAGCGGCCGCCAGTCTGAGGAGGCAATGCTGACCTTGATGGACCAAAGGTCTAATTCGGCATAAGGCAGCTTCGTTGTATGTTTGCGACATATGTGACTACACAGATCAGTTGCCTTGTGGGTACTCGTGTGCTCCTGATAGCTGCATATGGAAAATGCTCGCAAAGTGGCCTTCCCAAAGCCACCCCCTATAGACTGGGACGTAACTGCCCAGGCCAATACAATCTCATGCCTCCTGGCCTTGGGATCGGGCGCAACCATCATAATCATCTCTACTGGATATGTAATGCTGCTATGTTCTATTGCAGGGGTCTGCAACCTGCGGCTCTCCAGATGTTCATGGACTACAATTCCCATCAGCCCTACTGAGTGTTAACTTATAATTTTTAATTATTTATTAATTATTTATTGTGCACTATTGTTTTAGTTGTTGTTTTGTTGTATACCGCCCAGAGCCCTTATGGGGTGGGTGGTTCACTAAATCTAAACAACAACAACAACAACAACAACAAAAACTATTATTATTATTATTATTATTATTATTATTATTATTATTATTATTATTATTATTATTATTATTATTATTATTATTATTATTATTATTTGACTGCAGGAAGGTGTGTTTGGGAGGTATAGCAGCTACTCTGACCCCTAGGAGCCACAAATGAATCTGAGGATAAATGTTGTTTGTTTGTTTATTCATTCATTCCATTTAAACCCCCGCCCTACACTGAAGTTCCAGAAGAACTTAAAACATGCAAAAATAGGGAAAGGAGAAATCTATATATTGTGCTTTAAGTTCTGTAGAGGAAGAATAGTGTGGATAGATTCCGGGTATAAGAGGCACATGTGTCTTCTCAAACGTGGTCTACGTTGGTCAGGGTACAGGTCTGCTGTGGGGAGCTCATGTGATGAATCACAGTGTATATGTATTAGGGATGTATGAATATGGTCTTTTCCATTTTTTGGGGGGGTCAAATTGTTTTATTTATGTTCACGGACAGGATTTTGCAGTATTTTAATGTTGCTTATGTGCAATCAAGGCCAAGATGCTTTAACCAAAATAAGCATATTTCGTGGGGGAAATTCAGTGCGAAATAACAGCAAGAAATTCGGTGCGAAATAGCAAGAAATTCAGTGCGAAATAACAGCAAGAAATTCGGTGCGAAATAGCAAGAAATTCAGTGCGAAATAGCAAGAAATTCAGTGCGAAATAGCAAGAAATTCGGTGGAAAATAATACCAAGAAAAATTAAGATGGGTTTGAAGAAAGGAAAAAGCAAAAATGAAATAAGTGTGTGTTGTGGTGGGGGTTGGAACAGGGGGCTATGACATTCATTGGGGGGTTGGATGAAATGAGGGGCTGTGAAATTCAGTAGCATAGTAAGCTCATATAATCTCTGAACAGAGGAGAAGACTTCACAGATCTGAAGAAATGGGGTTTAGTTCCTTAACATTTGTGCCATTAGGTGCTACCACAATTTTTGAAGGTTTCTTGCTCTCCCCCCCTGGGGACTGAAGAAACAGAACAATCCCAGAATGCACTGTGCCCTCCCCTCCTCAATGACCCGTCCCCAAGCCACCAGTGACTCACCTCGTCCGTTCTGATTGGGCCTGTAGATGCTGCCCACGCTGACCCGTGCTTGGTTACCACCTTGGTTGTCTGGAATAACTTGCCGCGGCTCAGTGTTCCGGATAGGAAGGTACGGTTCAGGCCTGGGGACTGCTTGGGGGTCTAAGGGCATGAAAGGCGGCTGAGGTTCCACGTTGCGAGGAGGAACGTAGGGCTCCGCTGGTGCTTCCCCGAAAGGCGGATATTGCCCCATCCACGGCTCATTCCCATATCTCGTGCCGGTACCCACCGGAGATCCAGAGTTGATATGCAGGTTGTCAGCAACTGGGACACCCTGTCTCACCACCGGTTGGTTCTGGACAGCGGAATAAGGATCTTGCTGAACATTTTGATCATAGCTCGTTCCAGTGTTGTGATAGAGGCTGTGGGAATATCTTCGGTCTAGACCATCAGATGGTTGAAGTTGCTGGGGTACCTGCATGTAGGATCTGTCCTGGGTGGGGATGTACCCTTGAGCCCTATAAGGATTCTGTTGTTCTGCGTAATCCTCGTACCTCACTCTGGGCTGGTAAGGGTACACCACACCTGCGCTTGCTGCGGCTGCGGCTGCTGCCACGGCACCCCCTCCAGCTCCTGTGCCCTGATAGTAGGTGTAGCTCTCATCATAGGTGCGGGGTACCTGCGCATCGTAGCTCTCGTATTGGTTTGCAAAAGGAGGCTGAGGGTATGAGGCCTGTGGGTAGAGCTGTCCGTAAGTGGCAAAGGAGGAAGAGGAGGATGCGGCCCCGACCTGTCGCTGCCGGACAGGGGGTGACCGGGCTCGTTGGGAATTGGCACTGCTGTCTCCGGTGGTTCCGTCCCTCCAGTTGTCCGGGACTTGTCCAAAGCCAAAAGGGTGTCGCGTGTGTCCCCGGACAGTCTCGGAACTGGCCCTGATGGGCAACGTGGGCGCCTGTCGCCTGGTGTTCCCTTGAGGCCTTCGCCCTTGGCTTGTGGCGGAGTCCGCCAACAAAACCCTTGCGCTGCTGTCCGCTTGCACGTGGCTTGCGGGCACGTATTCCGAGCCCGTGTTCAAGAGGCTGTAGACCCTGCCATTGTTTTCCCACTGGATCATTTGCCGCCAACGTCCGCTGTCTCCCTGGGGATGCTGCCCATGGACCTGCAGGAAAAGTCCACAGCCAAACAAAGCCCACAGGTCCCAAAAGCCAAGAGAGGTCATTGTGGCCAAGATCAAAGTGGTTGAACTTGGTGGATGGATCTGGGGGAAGAAAAAGCCAACCGATAGCCTGGATGTTCAGCAGCAGGCGTTCTTGCTTCCTCTCTCTTTGGAGCTTTGCCTTCTTTTTTAGGTGAATGAATCTCAACTCTGTCCATTTCTGGTTTGTTCTGAGCTGCAGGGTCGTCCTACAATCTTCATGGTGAACATGTGAAGGAGAACAGACCCGAGAAATGGCTCTCTGCAGATCTCAAAAGGGTCTGAAAAGTTTTTCCCCTTGGTTTTTTTTTTCACATTGCTGCTGTTCCTGCAGCGGGACGTTAGTTTATCCAGCTCGCTCGTTCCCTGTTGGCCGGACGGGATTTTGCTCCTGATCTGAATGAATAAGCAACAGGCTCTGAAAAATGTTGGGAACTTTCAGCACTGTTTGTGAGTGTCTGCTGCTCAGGGTCCTAAAAACCATCCCATTTTGACCATATCGGTTTCCTGGTTTGTTTAGTCAGGAAAAGAGAATTCAGTCGACAGTCAGGAAAAGAGAACCCAGTCGACAGTCAGAAAAAGAGAATCCAGTCGACAGTCTTGACAGTCAGGAAAAGGGAACCCAGTCGACAGTCAGAAAAGAGAATTCAATCAACTCGTTTGGAGTGACACATTCACATTAAAGGATAACAAAACATGTTTAATTCTTTAAAAATAGTCCAGCATTCTAGCATCTGGAAAGTTGTCATTCTAGCATTTGGAAAGTTGTCAAACTTATTTGACGGTAACAGTTTCTCAAATTTTACTGGTCTTTTTTGATTACAGTTGCCAACCTCCAGGCAGGGCCTGGGGAATCTCCCAGAAATATAACTCATACTGAGAGCACAGAGATCTGTTTCAGTAGTGAAAATTGGAAGGTGGGCTCTATGGCGTCATACTCTGTTGAGGCTCCACCCACAAACCTCCAGGAATTTCCCAATCTAGGGGTGGCAGCCTTAGTTTCAGTAGTGGTGATCAGCATACCTACCACGTGTACCAAGAAAGAACACCATGTATGGTGTTCTCATGCCCATTTGCCATCTTTTGTGAACAGGCCACTATACCTATTTTCCAGCCTCAGTGTTGTAAATTGTTTTCAATGGTCTCTCCTTTTTTGCCACACACATTTACAGTGGGTATTTGAAACCACTCAAAGTCACCCCGTCTCCTGTGCACAACCCATTGCAACCTGTGGGAATGTTGTATATGTATCCTGAAATTTTATAACCTAGACAACTGCTTTGAAACTCAAGAAGGATCATACCATGCTACTGGGCTGTTTGAGTAAACACACGTACCTCCAAGGATCTCCTGTGTATCTCTGAGGCCACTTCCAATGCATGTTGCAGCTGGAATAGCAAAATCCACTTTCAAACAATTGTGAAAGTGGATTGAATGTGCATTATTCTGCATGTGCGGAAGGGGCCTGAATAATGCCGCTTTAAGTGTTTCGGATTGGGAAAATGGCACAGGAGGGAAGGTGGAAATTCCTTCACGTGCACTGTGTTCCTTATTGCAATTGGGACCCAGGTGTACTGGAATGGATAAACCGTGTGTTATGCTGGTTACAGGATGGTATCCCAAGGCAGACTATGCATGCGCTATAATGTGTGAAGAAGCGTCTTGACCTTGTTTGGACTTGCTTTAAGGCAGTGGTTCTCAACCTGCCTAATGCCGCGGTGACCCCCAAGCCTAACATTTATCCATTTTACAGATAGAGAACACTGATGCAGAGAGTCTTAGGCGACCACTGTGAAAGGGTCGTTCGACCCCCAAAGGGGTCGTGACCCACAGGTTGAGAACCACTGCTTTAAGGCAACTCCACATATCACAGTTGAGAGGGGAAAAGAATCTATGGGATTGGCCCAAACATCCCTAAACATTGGGATTACATTAGACTTCCAGGCCATGGTGGTTGCTATATCTAGAAGATGCTCGCTCATTTGCAACAGGAGAGAAGTGGTTTTTGGCTTCATGCCAGCTTAAATAGATAGTCTGTTTGGAATTTACCTTGCTTTGAAGCTACATGGGACGGTCGGCATATTGCAAACAGGTGTGTCGTGTGGCGAATGGAATTCAGAATTTGTGCCTCAGGGGATCAAGGAAAACAGAAAAAATTAATCAACGGGATGGATTGGAGAGGCAATTGAGTAAGGGGTTCATCAGCCTGCCAGTGGGGTGGGTTGGTTAAGAGTGGTAGACTCGGTCTGGAGAACCGGGTTTGATTCCCCACTCCTCCAGAGAAGCCTACCGTTGTGAGAAAGGTGAAGGTGATTTTAAGTCACTTTGAGACTCCATAAACAGGGTATGAAAGCCAGATCTTTATTGTTTCCACTGAGAATTTAAGGAACTGATATATCTGGCTGTCTCTGGAGAGTTCTGGGCGTATTTGCACTGGGCAAGAAGTTCCTAGACTTTTAACAGGAGGACCCCAAATCCGGACCTTAAGGAGCAGCAGTGGCTAAGAGCAGTGGCTAAGAGCAGTGGCTAAGAGCAGGTGCACTCTGATCTGGAGGAACTGGGTTTGATTCCCAGCTCTGCCACTTGAGTTGTGGAGGCTTATCTGGGGAATTCAGATTAGCCTGTGCACTCCCACACACGCCAGCTGGGTGACCTTGGGCAAGTCACAGCTTTTCGGAGCTCTCTCAGCCCCACCTAACTCACAGGGTGTTTGTTGTGAGGGGGGAAGGGGGGGGGAAGGGCAAGGAGATTGTAAGCTCCTTTGAGTCTCCTACAGGAGAGAAAGGGGGGATATAAATCCAAACTCTTCTTCTTCTTACATGCAGAATAATGCACTTTTAATCCACTTTCAGTGCTGGATTTTGGGGCTGGATTTTACCGTGCGGAATAACAAAATCCACTTGCAAACAAACATCAAAGTGGATTGAAAGTGCTTTATTCTGCATGTGCGGAAGGGGCCCTAGGAATCCCCATACTTGTAGTTGTCGGTGTTGTAAGGGAGCTATAATTCAGGGTGGGGGAGTGTTGCCGGGGTGAGGAGATCGGGTGGGATGGGGTGAAGGAGGGCGAAAGGGAGTTTTTGTTGGGGAAGGGGCCCCCGGCGTCGTCGCTGGACAGCTCTGCAGAAAAAGCCCTTAAGAGGCTTTTTCGCCTCTGTCAACTCTGACCGCATTTTAGCTTATTTTCCCTCTGCTGCTTCCAGCTCTTAGCTCTCACGCCAGGGAACAGGGCCAGCTCGAGCCGAGAGGGCAGACACGGTGGCCAAACCAGGCCTGCTTAGGCCCTTGATTTCCCTGCACTCTCGAGAGGGGGCTGAACCGGTCACGGAATCTTTCCAACGGCCCAACAGCTAGGACCCTGCAGAAATTTGTTCTGTGGGGTGCTGTTTTTCCTGTTTATTCTCTCTCTCTCTCTCTCGCTCTCCCCCTTCTTTCCCTCGGGGACTGGAAATACCAGAGCTGATGTCACAACCGAGCAGCTCCTGCCAGAAATAAAATCTTGGATAAACTTAGAGGCTCCAGCCGGTCCCCCCCACCCCCAATCCCTGGTCTTTCTGTTCGCCATCTATATCCGCTTCCCCTCCCTGCCAGGGCCATAGCTGCCCTGGGGTCTAATAAATATTTGCGTTAGCCCTTTCCTGCTGGGCAATGGGCTGCCAACCTCCAGGCGGGCCCTGGAGGCTTCCTAGAATGACAGACAATCTCCAGGCAACAGGGAGAAAGCAGGTGCTTTGGAGGGTTGGCTTGATTGCATCGTACCCCACGGAGGTCTCTCCCCTCCTCACGTTTTTTAAAGACCACCTTTCCACCCAGCTATTGGCCTCCCGGGAAATGAACAGTGAAACGTTAGAACAAGTTAAAGTAAGATATATGCACAGCAATTCAAACTTGTAGGGCAGGGGTCTACAGCCTGCGGCTCTCCAGATGTCCATGGACTACAATTCCCATCAGCCCCTGCCAGCATGGCCAATTGTTTTTTCACCATTTCTGAGACACAATTCAAGGTGTGCAAAGGGCAACATGTGTGTTTCCCAGGTTCTGTATGTGCAAATCTGGGTTTTTGGTTGTATGTGCCAGAGCTGGAAAATAGGTATAGTGGCCTGTTCACAAATGCTGGCAGGGGCTGATGGGAATTGTAGTCCACGAACATCTGGAGAGCCAATTGGCCATGCTGGCAGGGGCTGATGGGAATTGTAGTCAGCGAACATCTGGAGAGCCAATTGGCCATGATGGCAGGGGCTGATGGGAATTGTAGTCCATGAACATCTAGAGAGCCAATTGGCCATGCTGGCAGGGGCTGATGGGAATTGTCGTCCATGAACATCTGGAGATCCAATTGCCATGCTGGCAGGGGCTGATGGGAATCGTCGTCCATGAACATCTGGAGAGCCAATTGGCCATGTTGGCAGGAGCTGATGGGAATTGTAGTCCATGAACATCTGGAGAGGCAATTGGCCACGCTGGCAGGGGCTGATGGGAATTGTAGTCCATGAACATCTGGAGAGCCACAGGTTGCAGACCCCTGTTGTAGGGGATAATGTTGGGTAGGGTTGTCCGATCCTCGTGGTGTAACATGTCCCCAGACACATGCCATCTAATCATGCGTGTGGGGGGGCGTGCCAAGCCCAGGCCGTGCTTGCCGGCTCTGGGCAGTAGCCCTGGGCAGCTCACTGGCTTCGGGCAGTAGACCTGGGCGCTGTCGCCAACCTAGTGCTCCTCCGCAAGATCGGCGGACATCTCGTTCTCTCCCCCCTCCTTATCTAGGGAAAATGGCGCCCGGGGAGCGAAAAACTTAGATTTTCCCTAGATACACCTCTGTCCGATCCAGGTTGGAAAATTCCTGGATATTTTTGGGATGGATCCTGGGGAGGAAAGGTAGGTAACACAGCTGGGTACAATGTCCCAGCGCCTACCCTCCAAAGCAGCCGTTTTTTGCAGGGGAACTTTACTCGGCCTTCTGGAGGCAAGCCGTGATTCCAGGGGATCCCCTAGTCCCACCCGGAGGCTGCCCTCCCTTGCCCGGATCCTGGCCCCCAGCTCTGCAGTTGTGTTTACTTGAAGAAGCGTATCCCTGGGTGGAAGAGAAGTGAGCCAAGACACCGATTGGCTGGGGATTCTAGTCTAACCCACTTGGGCCTCTGATTCATCCCTCGAACAGGCAAACAAAACAGAGTTTGAGAATTGTTATTGCTGGATCTTTGCGGTCTGTAAACACGACAGTCACGGTTGTTTGGGATCTGCGCCAAGGCAGGCCTTGTTATTTCTGTTTCTTCCCTGTTTGTTTTTTTCCCTTAAGAATCTCTTGGCTGTCCTCCCTTGCAGGGCTGGAGCGAGGGGGAACAGCACCCTGGGCAGACGTGCGCTCTGTGCCCCATCATGCCCCTGCCACACCCCTGCACGGGCGCACGCCCGTTGCATCATGCACCCCCATTTTCTTGACGCTACTCCACTGCTCCCTTGCCAACACTTGAGGAATTCCTGGAGATTTGGAAGCGAAAGAGGAGAAGCAGAAGAAGAAGAGTTTGGATTTATATCCCCCCTTTCTCTCCTGTAGGAGACTCAAAGGGGCTAACAATCTCCTTTCCCTTCCCCCCTCACAACAAACACCCTGTGAGGTGGATGGGGCTGAGAGAGCTCCGAAGAACTGTGACTAGCCCAAGGTCATCCAGCTGGCGTGTGTGGGAGTGCACAGGCTAATCTGAATTGCCCAGATAAGCCTCCACAACTCAAGCGGCAGAGCTGGGAATCAAACCCGGTTCCTCCAGATCAGAGTGCACCTGCCCTTAGCCACTGCTCTTAGCCACTACACCACTGCTGCTTTGAGAATTGTGACTAGGCCAAGGCCTAGAGAGTGTGGAATGCAGGAGCGCGGAAACACACCCGGTCCACCAGATAAGCCTCCGCCACTCAGGTGGAGGAGCGGGGAATCAAACCCGGTTCTCTAGATTAGAATCCACCTGCTCTTAACCACCACGCCATGCTGGAAGAGGGTGGGCTCTGTGACATCGTACCCCACGGAAGTCCATGTCTTCCCCCGGCCCCACTATCAAATCCTCAGGAGTTTCCAAACCTGGACTTGGCAATCTTACCACCCCTCTTTGCCTGCCAGTGGCCGGGACTGAGGTGGGAGAGACCTGGCGAGGCTCGTTCGGCCTCTCCTGCGTCCAGACGGCAAGGATTTGAAATGTGGCTCCAATTGACAAGGGAACAAGTGTTCATGTTGATCCGGAGAGGGCTGCGGGTGGGGGGCGGGGGTAGGAAGTCTGCCTGCTGAGCAAGCAGGCCGGGGGGGAGACGGGCGTGTGGGTGTGGGGGGAGCTGGATCTCTTCCAAGGGGTGAAAAAAAGACGGCTCGTTGACCTAATTTCGCTGGCAAGAAAAATTCGTTCTAGAGAGGGGAAAGGAGGGAGTTTTTGCCTCTGGGGAGCTGGACGTTTGGCCCGGGACTGGAGGGAGGCCGTGTCACTGCTGAGCTGCAAAAACCACCCAGGAAAGGCCGAAACGCCCCCATTTCTGCCCCACCACGACCCTGAGCAAATCAGATCTCCGCTGCACTGCGGGGATGACCCTTTTACAGGGTTGCCGAGAGACCTCCCAGAATTCCAGCTGATCTCCAGACACGGGAAATCCACTCGGCTGGAGAAAAGAGCTACTTTGGAGGGCAGATTTTATGGTAACGCACCTTGCGAAAGAAGAAGAAGAAGAAGAGTTTGGATTTATATCCCCCCTTTCTCTCCTGCAGGAGACTCAAAGGGGCTGACAATCTCCTTGCCCTTCCCCCCTCACAACAAACACCCTGTGAGGTGGGTGGGGCTGAGAGAGCTCCGAGGAGCTGTGACTAGCCCAAGGTCACCCAGCTGGCACGTGTGGGAGTGCACAGGCTAATCTGAATTCCCCAGATAAGCCTCCACAGCTCAGGCGGCAGAGCTGGGAATCGAACCCGGTTCCTCCAGATTAGATACATGAGCTCTTAACCTCCTATGCCACTGCTGCTCTGGAGGGCTACTTTGGAGGGCAGATTTTATGGTAACGCACCTTGCAAAAGACCCTTCCTTGCCCAAATCTTTGCTAACCCAGTAGGGTTGTCGGGTCCCCCTTGGCCACCAGAAAAGGCTGGAGGGTTGGGCGCCAGATTCAGGTTGGAAAACTCTTGGGGATTTGGAAGTGGATTTGGAAGTGGGGGTTTATTGTGATTATTGTTTTTATCATGTTGTTCACTGCCCAGAGCCCTTCGGGGGAAGGGCGGTATACAAGACTAATTATAAATAAATAAATAAATAAATCCTGGGGGCAGATAGGGACCTCTGTGGAGTATAGGACCACTGGCAGAGAAATGGCACCCCCAGTGCCAGAGACCTGAAATCCTTTCTTGGGAATTGAACGTGCAATCTTCTGCATGCAAATCACGGCCTCCCCTCCCCCAGTGACCGAGCCACAGTCTTTTTAGACTTATTAAAACCTCCCAGTCTTGGGAGATGTAAAATCTATCCGATTATCCAGGAGTTGCAGAGAGTGCTAGATGGTGCCCTAATTCAGAGGCGTATCTAGGGAAAATGTAGCCTGGTGCAAAATCTGAGTTTTCCGCCGCCTCATCCCCATATGGACGGCCACCCTCCCCCACCATGAAGAAGAGTTTGGATTTATATCCCCCCTTTCTCTCCTGCAGGAGACTCAAAGGGGCTTACAATCTCCTTGCCCTTCTCCCCTCACAACAAACACCCTGTGAGGTGGGTGGGGCTGAGAGAGCTCCGAGAAGCTGTGACTAGCCCAAGGTCACCCAGCTGGCGTGTGTGGGAGTGTACAGGCTAATCTGAATTCCCCAGATAAGCCTCCACAGCTCAGGCGGCAGAGCGAGGAATCAAACCCGGTTCCTCCAGATTAGATACACGAGCTCTTAACCTCCTACGCCACTGCAGCTCCATGACCAAACAAAGTCAGTGTATGGACCTGGGGGGAACGAGGAGGGGCGTGTGGGTCGATTTTCCGCCCCCTAGTGAGTAAATGGCCACAGCCCGGGGACATTTGACCCCATATGTCCACCTGGGAGGTACGCCCCTGCCCTAATTCAGTAGTCCGGTGATCCCAAACACTTGTTGACTTATCCTCAGGTCTCATCAAACTGCGTCCACCTCGTTCTTTGGACCTGCCCACACCAACCTCTTTTGCGCTGCTTTCCTTATTTCTATGGCTCCCAATCTTGATCCTCCTTGATCTGAGATTGCAAATGCCTTAGCAGACCAGGTGCTCAGGAGCAGCGGCAGCAGAAGGCCATTGCTTTCCCCTCCTGCACGTGAGCTCCCAAAGGCACCTGGTGGGCCGCTGCGAGTAGCAGAGTGCTGGACTAGATGGACTCTGGTCTGATCCAGCAGGCTAGTTCTTATGTTCTTATGTGGTCGATCACGACCTTTTGATCCACCGCCTGGCTGCCTCTGGAGTGCGAGGCACCGTCCTCCAATGGATTGCCTCGTTTCTCCAGGGTCGGGGCCAGCAGGTATGGTGCGGGGATAAGGCCTCCCACAGAGCCCCACTTAATTGTGGGGTTCCTCAGGGGGCCTTGCTTTCCCCGCTCTTATTTAACATCTACATGTGGCCCCTCGCTCAGCTGGTGCGGAGTTTTGGGCTGGCCTGTCACCAATATGCAGATGACACCCAGCTCATTCTGTTGATGGAGGGGGGAGCGGCCTCCGCCCCTGCGGCTCTACAGCACTGTCTGGAGTCGGTTGCTGGCTGGTTGAGACAGAGTAGGTTAAAGCTTAACCCAACGAAGATGGAGGTCCTCTGGCTGGGCCAGGGGGAGAGACCGAGGGAATTTCGGCCGCCGAGTCTGGAGGGGGTCATGTTGGCCCCAACATCTCTGGCTCGCAGCCTGGGGGTCCGCCTGGACTCTTCATTATCAATGGAGGGCCAGGTGGCCCATGTTACCCAGGTTGCGTTCTTCCACCTTCGCCAGGCACGGCGGCTGGCTCCCTATCTCTCCCAGTCCGACCTGGCCACTGTGATCCATGCGACGGTCACCTCGAGGCTTGATTATTGTAACTCGCTCTACGCGGGCCTTCCCTTGCGACTGATCCGGAAGTTGAAGCTGGTCCAGAATGCAGCGGCACGGCTTCTAACAGGTGGTGGTTATTCAGATCATATCACCCCTGTGCTGTGCCGTCTGCACTGGCTTCCGGTGGAGTTCCGGATCATTTTCAAGGTGTTGGTATTAACCTTTAAGGCCTTACGCGGCATGGGGCCCACATACCTACGGGACCGCATCACCCCTTATGTCCCACATAGGTCATTGCGCTCGGCAACGGCAGATCTACTGGTGACCCCTGGTCCTGCAATGATACGGCTGGCCTCAACCCGGGCCAGAGCCTTTACGGCTCTGGCCCCCGCCTGGTGGAATGCCTTACCTCCGGCTGTGCGGGCCCTGCGGGACCTTAACGAGTTCCGTAGGGCCTGCAAGACGGAGCTTTTCCACCGGGCTTTTGGGGAGGCCGGCCGTGGATCTACTGCCCCCTACC
Source organism: Sphaerodactylus townsendi (assembly GCF_021028975.2). Lineage (NCBI taxonomy): Eukaryota > Metazoa > Chordata > Lepidosauria > Squamata > Sphaerodactylidae > Sphaerodactylus > Sphaerodactylus townsendi. The sequence goes on from NC_059441.1 coordinate 13,915,372, forward strand.
GACACTGAAACGGAGACCGAAACTGAGACTGCCGCTCCATCTTTTAAAGCTGGGCCTGCCTTACTTACAAATTCCATCGCAGGCCCCGCCCACTTCCTCCCCTTTCCTTTCTTTTCTGGCCTTTGGCGGGGCGCCTGTCTTAAACAATTTATAAATTGGGTTGTTTAACCTACAGTTTTGTTGTAAACTGCTGCTAGTTCTTAGGTTTGAATGTTTTTAGTATTTTTATTGTTGATTTGCTGTCGATGTAACAGCCATATTGGAAGCCGCCTTGAGCCCTCCGGGGATAAGGCGGCCTATAAGTCTAATAAAATAAAATAAGTAAATAAATAAATTATGTTCTTAGACACTGTGGTTTCTGACGGCAGTTGTTGGGGTATTCACATTTTTTTTTGCTGGCAAGCTTCCTCTCTTGCTGCTAGAATTAATTTTAGTGTGGATCTTGGGCAGGATCACATCGGTCAGTACTGGACCCAAATTCATTTTGAGCCCAGACCCAATAGTTTTATACATCAACTCTTATCAGAATCTACATCTGTGAAATGGTTGGCTGACATAGATAAGAAACTTAACAACATGGGCTTAACAGCTGACCAGTTCCAAACTATGTCTGCCATCAGAATTCATAATGAAATTAAATCTGTTTTAGTTGAACGAGAGAAACTGAGAATGTTGCAGGAGGGGGGAAAAAGCTGCTCCCCACAGGCCTTGGGAATTGTCCGATCAGATTACTGTGCCAACTATCTGTACATTCTGTGCAACCCCAAACAACGCAGAGTGTACACTTTGGCTCGTTTTAATGCTCTACCTAACGCTATGACTCTTGGCAGGTATAATAACACTCCATATGAGAACAGGTTATGTCAATGTAACATGGCCGTTGTTGAGACGGTTCAACATGTACTATTGGAGTGTCCAATATACGAGTCTATACGCTCCATGTACATCTGTCCATTGGTAGAGAGCTCAAACGCTGTCAGGTTACCATCTGTGATGAACTTTCTACTCAACGGGTCCTGTGATCTTGTATGTGAGAATGTTGCAAGTTTTTTGAGGCACTATTTGGTCAGGCGCAATCATTGTCTACATAGTAGTAATGGTTAATTAATTTATATGTGTGCGGTTTACAAGGCGTGGTTGTGAACGTTTAACATTGTTTTAATGTATTTAATGTATTTAATGTTTTAATGCATTTTAATGTTTTAATGTCTCAGTTAGTAGATAAATGCCTCTTTTCTACTTTTCTACTAACTCTGTAGTTTATAATGCCAATAAAGGCTTTGGAATTGGAATTGGAATTGGATCACATCGGTCAGGGGGACTGTCGGATTGCATCGGTCTGACTCGCTATTTATTGTTTCCGTTTTTTCCAAAAACCGCCTTGGGAGCCATAGGCTGAGGATACAGGCGTGTGCATTGAGCACATTCACGAACGTGCGGCGCTGGTGTTTAAAGAGTCAGAGCATGGCGTAGTCAAGGTCTGGGCTGTTGACTACGGCAGATAGCACCTCTCTATGGGGTCGTGGGTCATTCCTAACTTTCCCATCCCCTGCTGCCTGATCCTTTTGAACTGGAGATGCCACAGAACGAACTTGTGTGCAGCAAGTCAGAATCTCAATTCTTGATAGACTCCAGTCCAAACCAGTGAGAGACAATCTGCTTCACATAGTGAAGAAGAAGAAGAGTTTGGATTTATACCCCACGTTTCTCTCCTGTAAGGAGACTCGAAGGGGCTGACAAGCTCCTTTCCTGTCCTCTCCCTGCAACAGACCCCTTGTGAGGCAGGTGGGGCTGAAAGAGTTCAGAGAGAACTGTGACTAGCCCAAGGAGAATGTAGGAGTGCGGAAATACATCTGGTTCACCAGATAAGCCTCCACCACTCAGGTGGAGGAGTGGGGAATCAACCCCGGTTCTCCCGATTAGAATCTACCTGCTCTTAACCACTACCCCACGCCTGGTTTCCTTTATCATATTGGGTTTTCTCTTTTCTTTCTGCCTTCAACTTTTCTTAGCATTATTGTCTTTTCTACTGCCTCTTCTCATTATGCGACCAATAATGGACATCAGGAATCTTGGCACTCGGTCTCAGGAGAGTGGATGAAGAACCGGCTGAGCTATGAATGAAGGCTCAGAGAAACATGGTGGCAAATTGGGGTCATTTTATCCTCCAAATAATTTTACGAGGTAGGTTAGTTCGAGAAGATGCAACTGGCCGGACGTCACCTTGCAAGTTCCCATCGCTGAATGGGTTCAAACCCAGATTTCCCAGATTTTTGTCCAATAGAAGAAGAAGAGAAGAGTTTGGATTTATATCCCCCCTTTCTCTCCTGTAGGAGATTCAAAGGGGTTTACAATCTCCTTGCCCCTCCCCCCTCACAACAAACACCCTGTGAGGTAGGCGGGGCTGAGAGAGCTCGGAGAGAACTGTGACTGGCCCAAGGTCGCCCAGCTGGGATGTGTGGGAGAGGGGAAACAAATCCAGCTCACCAGATATGACTCAGCCGCCCATGTGTTGGAGTGGGGAATCAAACCCCAATTCTCCAGATTAGAGTCCGCCTGCTTTTAAAGACTTCACCACGCTGGCTGTCCGTGCAATTCTCGGCAGTCCGGCGTGCTTTTTGAAACAGAATTATACACTTCTAAGCCCATTGAATTCAACTAGAAGGGTGTAGCTCTGTTTGGGGCCTGGCGTAGCTCGGTTTGGGGTTTCCATGTACAGGTTTTATTCCATCCAACGTAGATTCATGCAGAGGTGGGATCCAGCAGGTTCTCACCGGTTCCCGAGAGTAGGTTACTAATTATTTGTGTGTGCCGAGAGGGGGTGACTCATTGGTGATTTTGCCACGTGATTTTTGCCTTAGTTACGCCCCTCCTCTCAGCAGTAGCGCGCAGAACTTGAAGCAGTCTAGCAGGAAGTGCACTGGCGTGTGTGGCAGCCTGCGCCTGCGTGCATTCGTTTCCCGCCCAAGGACCGGCGCAGCGGCTGCATCCTTGCCACAGCCCCACCCTCGGAATGCCCCACCCCAGAATGCCCGGCCACACCCCTGTCGTGCCCCGCCCAGCCCCATTGGCGCTACGCCACAGTTTGAATTCCACCACCAAGGGATCCTGTTACTAACATTTTTGGATCCCACCACTGGATTCATGTGGACTACGTCGGATTATGAGCTCTTGCTGAATCCCTCCCCTCGCAGATAGCTGGCTTCCGCAGAGATATGGGAAATGATAACTTGGTTAAGAAACCCCCCCACCCCCGATTAATTATATCTCGTGTTTCTCTTGTTGAAATGGCACGGAAGCTAGCAATCTACATGCCAGTCAGGGGATGTTAAAATGATTACCTTTCAACTGACTCCCGGCAAGGTATTTATTATCGGTTGTTTACTTTGAGGAGAAACAATAGGTCTTTTTTTAATACACAGGTTTGCCGACTTGAACCTTGTAGGCATAGCTGCCAACCCATTGCGAGGCATCTTAATGATACTTTGGAGTTGGTTGACTGTCACTCGGGGAACAGGTCCTCTGCCTTGCAGGAGGGTCGAGTTGTTTGCAGGGTGGACGTGCCCATTTTCAAACAAAGATGCAGGGGAAAGAATGCCTTCCGCAAATAACTATCCCTCCGTTTTGGCCTCCGTCGTGATTTTGGGTTATGGCTCGGCCTGACAGTTATAGCATTTTACGTTGCCAAATCTCTTGGCATCCAGGATACTCCCGATTGAGGAATACGTGAATGTGCCCCTTGTCTCTTTGTGTGTCGTCGTGGCCCGTTTTTGTGGGTGGTTCCAAACTGATGGCGTTTTGTGCCCTCGTTCACATGCCATGTGTGCATTAGAAGCAATTACAGCAAAAAATAATAATAATGGCAATGTTTGTATTCCTTCGACGGGGGGTGGGGGGAATTCAGCACAAGGAAACGGAAAATAATCCAGTGATGAAGTCATTGTGGGTTTGATTTGCACAAAGGAGAAGTTGAAGAAAAAGCAAAACGGGGCTTCCGGCGTTGAAGCGGAACAGCCAAATTCGATAGCAGTGCGACATAAGTGATTAATATGTCATACTAGGGCTGGAGGGATCCAGGTTCAAGTTCTTACACTGCCATGGAGAACTGCCCACGTAAAACTATAGATCCGTGGTGGCGAACCTTTGGCACTCCAGATGTTGTGCACTACAATTCCCACCAGCCCCTGCCAGCATGGCCAATTGGGAATTGTAGTCCATAACATCTGGAGTGCCAAAGGTTTGCCACCACTGCTATAGATGTTGCTTCTATTCTGGAGGGGAAGTCACCCTACAATGTAGTTTGACCCCTTCCAGATTTGAGATTTTTCTGCTCTTGGGTTTGTATAGCAAATCCCCCCTGTCATCCCCAGACCGCATTGTGTGGATTTTTTGGTTCTTCCTCTAGGGACTGGTTCAGAACGAGCTCCAATTACATGAATAATGAAACGCTGTGTACTCTGAAGCCACTATAGCAATTATAAGTTATACCAATGTTTGGTCCCTTCAGTGAGGTGCGGGGGGGGGGGGGGGGGTGAGGAACAGGAAGGGCACGTTGTCTCAGTTACGATGTTGACCTGTCTCTGGCATTTCCCCGTCTGCTTATTTGCCCGGTCTAACAAAGCTCTCCCCCAGGGGGAACGAGAAACCAAATGAATTCTAGCGCAGGTGAACATTTGTGTAAGCGGAGAAGGGGGCAGAGAGGCATAACTTGGCATGCCTTCCTTAATGGCTTTCCTCTTATACAGCAACCTTTTATAAAATGCAATTAAACCGGGTAATGAATTGAAACAAGGATGGCAGGACCCCTGTTCTCCACCCTGCCGCCTCTCTACTTGACTAGCAATACACATTATCTGAGGAAGCGAGCTGTGACTCATGAAAGCTCGTCCCTCGCCAGAAATTGTTCCAGTCTTTCAGGTGCTACCGGGATCTTTCCTTTCGACTAGCAGTCCGCAGGATTGCTAATGATTACCTACCGGGTGAGCACAACCCCAAAGACGGAGTCTTCGTGGCTGGAGTCTTGAGCCGCTTAAGAAAATTCTGTTTGTGCTGGTTTCTGGACGCAAACAAAGATTTCGGCCATTCACTTTTTTAAAAAAAATCGACATTTCAATTTTTTTTTTAAAAAAATCAATAATAATAGATAATTTGCTCTGCAGTTTGAAATTGCTTTCTGGTGCACGGTTTTGATTTTGCATGAGGCCGTTTTGGTCTTCTGCCTCCGAGGTTTGGCGTCCTCCTCAGAAATGTCGATCAGTCCTCATCTGGGGCCGGGAAGGGATAAATACCCTGTTTCCCCGAATATAAGACATCCCCGGAAAATAAGACGTAGTAGAGGTTTTGCTGAAGTGCGAAATATAAGGCATCCCCCCAAAAGTAAGACGTAGCAAAGTTTTTGTTTGGAAGCATGCCTGACGAACAGAATACAGAAATATAAGACATCCCCTGAAAATAAGACATAGCGCATCTTTGGGAGCAAAAATTAATATAAGACACTGTCTTATATTCGGGGAAACACGGTATCTGCCACAAGCCGTGTACTTTAATGCTTAAATGCAAGTATGTTTGGGGAGGGGGCTGAGAGCGATCGGTTGTAAATTGGATCTGCCCACGCACAGGGTTTTTCCTGACGATTCGAGAAGATGGTCAGAAAGACCAGTCCCGGTTAATTATCATATTACCCAGAGTTCTAAGACCATCTCCTGGAACTACCATAAGAATCATCCCAAAGGCAGTAGCTGTGTGAAATTGTGGCAGAAAAAAAGAATCAGAGGCCCCTTCCGCACACGCAAAATAATGCGTTTTCAAACCGCTTTCACAACTGTTTGCAAGTGGATTTTGCTATTCCGCACAGCTTCAAAGAGCACTGAAAGCAGTTTGAAAGTGCATTATTCTGCATGTGCGGAATGAGCCAGAGTTTTGTGGGTTCTTAACGACTAACACAATTTGATCCCAGCATCCAGCCTTTGCGGACTGGAGACGATATCTTTCTGTGCAGTGAGGGGGGTCTACACAATGTAAACATTTTACTTAGGGGTATGTATGGCTAGCCTGATCCTGTCAGATCTTGGAAGATCTTGGAAGCTAAGCAGGGTCAGGTCTGATTAGTACTTGGATGGGAGACCACGAGGAAGTGAGTTGATTAAGATGACCAGATTGTCACCTTTTAAAACCGGGACCAGGGTGGGCGGGCGCATGTGGCCACAGGAGCGCACTGCCTTCTGGGGCGCTCCCCGGTTTCCCGCCCTGTCACAGGGTGGGAAAACGGGGGGCGCCCCAAAAGGCAGTGCAGCAGCCTTCCAAAAACCGGGACAGTAAAAAAAAAAACGCGGGACGCGGACAGATTGGTTTAAGGCGGGACTGTCCCGCCAAAAGCGGGACATCTGGTCATCTTGGAGTTGATCCCTGATTTCCTTGGAGAGTTTTAGAAGCCAGGGGGATGAAGAATATTCTGGGTGTTTGCAGCCTTCAAACAGTGGCTGGACAAACAGTTGTCAGGGATGTATTGTCGAAGGCTTTCACGGCCGGATTCAACTGGTTCTGGTGGGTTTTCCGGGCTGTGCGGCTGTGGTCTGGTGGATCTTGTTCCTCACGTTTCGCCTGCATCTGTGGCTGGCATCTTCAGGGGTGTATCACAGAGGGAAGTCTTTTATACACAGTGTAACTCTGAAGATGCCAGCCACAGATGCAGGCGAAACGTGAGGAACAAGACCCACTGGACCACGGCCACACAGCCCGGAAAACCCACCAGAACCAGTCGTCAGGGATGCTCGAGGCTGATCTTCATTGAGCAGGGTGGGTTGACTGGAGGACCTCTACTCTATGATTCTACCACTCTATCCCTGGCATGGCGTCCTCTCCGTTCATCTGGGTTGCAGCTGGCCACCACAACGCTCCACAAAGGCACAAACATTATTTATTGATCTATGACCAAGTGATGTGGACAAGCAGCGGGCCAAAGCACCCTTTCCCTCCCACAAACTTTCTGAGACTTGGAACAGTAGACAGCAGAGAAATATTTTCTAGCAAACCTTGCAATGTCCCAAGTGTGGTATTACCCTAATTATGGTTTTGCTGAGTGGCTTAGGAAATGAGCGCTGTAGCAGTTCGCTGTTGGAATCTCTGTTGCCTTGAGTGTGTTAAGAAGGTAATGCAGGTAGTTTGCCCCAGCTAGAGAAATGAGCTCTGGAGCTATGATCGAGCTCTGTGGGTGGACGCCGGCTGCCTCTACAAACGTGGTCACCAGCACCTTATAAGTTCCACATTACGAAAACTGGAGGGAGGGCGGAAAGAAGAGAAAAACATTATTTATTGATCTACAACCAGGGAAAAAAACCCTTCATGAATGCAATTTTTAAAAATTAACACAACTCTACTGAATATACCCAAAAAAGAAAGACAGTAAAATGTAAATTATTCCATAGTTCTGCACTTACCCAAACTGGGTAAGTCTGTCTCAAGAGGTACATTTATATAATCACTTATTACCTATTTTGTTCTTTGTTGATTATACAGAATATAAAATTAAAAAAGGAAAATTCAAGAAAAGAAAAGAGGAAAAGAGGAAAAGAAAAAGAAGTTAGAGAAAGATTAAAATGTTTATAAGACACCTTTTTAAGTACAGTAAAACAACTAAACTATTAATATGCTTTATTTTACTTCTGCTAAGGTAGCAGACCTCTAAGGATACTACATAAAGAAACTAATCAAGGTGATTACATTGCTACTCTTAATACCATTTTAATAATAGTCCATCTAGAACAGGGGTAGGGAACCTGCGGCTCTCCAGATGTTCAGGAACTACAATTCCCATCAGCCCCTACCAGCATGGCCAATTGGCCATGCTGACAGAGGCTGATGGGAATTGTAGTTCCTGAATTTATCTGGAAAGCCTGCAGGTTCCTCTCTACCCCTGATCTAGAAAGAAGAAGAAGAAGAAGAAAGGAGTTTGGATTTATATCCCCCCTTTCTCTCCTGCAGGAGACTCAAAGGGGCTTACAATCTCCCTTGCCCTTCCCCCCTGCCAACCAAACACCCTGTGAAGTAGGTGGGGCTGAGAGGAGCTCCGAGAAGCTGCGGTGACTAGCTCAAGGTCACGCAGCGGGCGTGTGTGGGAGTGTACAGGCTAATCTGAATTCCCCAGATAAGCCTCCACAGCTCAGGCGGCAGAGCGGGGAATCAAACCCGGTTCCTCCAGATTAGATACATGAGCTCTTAACCTCCTACGCCACTGCTGCTCCTAAGAAACAATTCTAATATCGTCTAATATCGTCGACGGCTTTCACGGCCGGATTCAAATGGTTGCTATGGGGGCTGTGTGGCCGTGGTCTGGTAGATCTTGTTCCACCATTTTGCCTGCATCTGTGGCTGGCATCTTCAGAGGTGTATCATAGAGAGAAGTCTGTTGCTAGACACAGTGTGTAACAGACTTCCCTCTGTGATACACATAAGAACATAAGAACAAGCCAGCTGGATCAGACCAGAGTCCATCTAGTCCAGCTCTCTGCCACTCGCAGCGGCCCACCATTGCACCTCTGAAGATGCCAGCCACAGATGCAGGCGAAACGTTATTTATTTTTTATTTATACTTTGGGCTTCTAGACCGCCCCATCCCCGAGGGCCACACAGACCACGGCCACACAGCCCGGAAAACCCCACAACCAATTCTAATATCCTCTTAATGCTCCTATCTCTGGATTAATCCAACTGGAAGAGAAGTTAACCCTTCATAAATTCCTAATTACTTCCCCCACTCTTATCCCAATGACCCGTGCCCCCATCGTGGGACATTTTGGCTTGGTCAGAGCTGGATGGCTCACACACAACAAGTAAGTCACACGGTGAAGCTTGGGGAGGTGGAAATAAAAATTGCCCATCATGCAGTGGTCTGCAACGTTTCCACCCACTTCTCTGCCTTGCTGGATTTCCCGCGACCGACCTGTGGACGCTGCATCGTTTTCTGGCGGTCGACGCGCTCCGTCTTGGTCTTCCAAGCCCACCATGCGCCCAGAGTGGCGCCCTGGTGCGCTTTTCGGCCCAGCAGTGGGAACGGGAGCATCTGTCTGAACTGCCACACCAAGGCCCACAAAAGGAAGCGTCGCCTCACCATGCTTCCCCGGCACGTGGGCCAAGTCATGGGCACCGAGAGCTCCTCTCCTTTTCCGCCGCCTCTCTTTGGGCACTTCTGGCTGTCTGTTCGTACAACCGAGGCAGGAGAGAGTCGGTGGCAGTTGGAATGGACACATTGCTCCAGAATGTTCTATTAGGCTCGATGGCTCAGAGTGGAGTTGCCGGACTCCAGGCGGGGACCTGGAGATCTTCCAGAGTTGCAACGGACCTCCCCACGACAGAAATCGGCCTTCCTGACATATTGACTGACAGATTAAGAGAAAATGTAATAATTTTAAAAGTGGGAACATTTTTGGAACCCCTGAAAACTTACCTTAGCAAGAAGGCTGGCCTTCAACGTAAGAACATAAGAACATCATCGAATGGAGGATTTCTGATGTTAGAGCTAAAGTAGACAACATTGATTTAAAAATTAAATATGAGGCTAATAGTAGAAGAAGACAAATTAGTTACAAATATATTGTTAGTTCAGAAAAAAGTTTTTTGAAAATATTGCACTTGACAAAGTACGAAGCTATGTGAAGCATTATTTCTTTAGTAAGTGCATTATTTTTCTTTTACCTTTTTGTATCTTATTGTATATTCTATATTTTATTGTATATTCTTTTTTTGTATTCTTTTATTTTATATTCTATTTTTCTATATTGTATATTCTATTTTTGTATATTTGTATTCTTTTATTGTATTCTTTTGTATTCTTTTATTGTTGTATTCTTTTATTGTATATTGTATTTTATTGTATATTGTATTCCTGTATTCTTTTATTGTATATTCTATTTTTCCTTTTCTTATTTTTCTTTCTTTTTTTTAAAAAAATTCTTCCTTTATATCGTTTTATTATATTTCATTTTGTTGTATTATTACAAATTCAATAAAGTTTTGGAGGAAAAAAAAATCAGCCTTCCTGGGGACTGGCAGCTTCTTTGCTCCATCCTTTGACCAGTACAAACAAATAAAAAAGGGTGTTGTGGGTTTTCCGGGTTGTATGGCCGTGCTCCAGTAGCATTTTCTCCTGACGTTTCACCTGCATCTGCTAAAATGGGTGGATTCCACTTAACCAGGGGTCCCCAAACTATGGCCCGGGGGCCAAATGTGGCCCCCTGAAGGCATTTATCCGGCCCGCCAGGCATGGCGGCAATGGCTCCATTGATGTGCAGTGGGGGCTCGAGGGAGAGGAGGAACCGGCCCCAATGGCTGTTGATTGCAGTTACATGATGGCACCCCCAAATCTCCATGAATTTTCTGACCCAGAGTTGGAAACCTTACATGTGGCAATGCCTGCTCCGCCCTTCCCTCTCAGCTACTCCATGTGTTGCTCTCGGGCTTTCTGTTCCGCCTCACACCCATTGGCATCAGCCAGGCTGGCGAATCGATCGCTGGCTGCTAGGGAGGAAAGAACCCGGGAAGATGCCTGATCCTGGGTTAGATAGAATGCTTCATTGGGAAAGTTCTGCTTTTTTTTTTTTTTACAGGGTAAGGTATTCCACAGCCTCCCCAACAATATTTGGAGCCCACCCTGTACTTGACATACCTTTGGTCACTGTTCTAAAAATAGACCATGACAGAAAGGCTGAAAGGTGAAATCAAACATTTTACAATCATTTGTGCATAGGAATTGGTTCATAGTTTTTTTTTTTTTAGTCCGACCCTCCAACAGTCTGAGGGACAGTGAGCTGGCCCCCTGTTTAAAAAGTTTGGGGACCCCTGCACTTAACACATGCAAATTACGCTTGCAAACTGCACCCTTAACCCTTTTAACCAATGCAAACGGTTCTTTCTCCCACCCTGGACATTCCATAGGTATATATGCTCCACTTACTAATACCATCAGATCCTCTGAAGATGCCAGCCGCAGATGCAGGTAGAACGTCAGGAGAAAATGCTACTGGAACGTGGCTGTACAACCCGGAAAACCCGCAACACCCCAGTGATTCCGGCCGTGAAAGCCTTCAACAATACAAATAAAAAAGGCTAACAACAGACAATTATAATTAACAAACGGTTCCATTAGAGGCCCTAAAACATAATCTCCTGCTTGTGATATAAATAAGGTGACCAGATGTTTACAATAGAAAAGGGGAGCGCTCCCCGGTCAGGAAACAGGGGAGCGCCGCGCAAAAGGCAGTGTGCTCCTGCGGCCGCGTGTGCGTGCTGCCGCAGGAGCACATTCCCTAACCGGGACAATGTCAAAGCCTGGCGGGACGCGGGACACATCGCGCAAAAGCGTGAGTGTCCTGCGAAAATCGGGATGGCTGGTCACCCTAGATATAAAGGAACTTCGTCCCTGAGTGTGAAATATTACAGGGCTTCATCCTCAATCAGAAAATTAAATGAAGTGTCATTAAGACCACTGAAATAACAAAGATAAATCCACCTGGAGAAAAATGGGGGCTTTGGAAGGCGGAATCTGGGGTTCTCCCCTAGGAACCGGTCTCTGTAGTCTGGAAATTAATCAGTTAGGGCAGCCTCTAACCATTGCATCACACTGCCCTTCTTCCTTTTCCATGAGTGGAGTGGGTGGTTGGCTCCAATTTGGCTCGGAATGTGATAACGTATTACCTAATTGTTCACCCGGCTTGTTCTTTTAAATTACCACCAAACGTCAAGGCAGCTCAACGCTCTCCATTTGCGGAATTGTTTCAGACGGAGAGGAATGCGAGAAACGCCTGCAAATTATTTTAATTTATCAGCAATTGTCAGCGAATGGCACTCGGTGTTTGATCACCATGTTATCTCATGCGGTGCACCTGGAAAAATATCTCCAGGGCTTCTCTCTTAAGGAATGGCAGGTGTCACGTACAGGTGGTCACGTCTTGTACCTATTCACCTGTATGAGCCCAGGAGTTAACTCATCACTCTCTGATTTAATAGGGTTTTCTTAAAAAAAGTTTTCAGTCCTCCAGGGGGTCATAAAGAACCAGATAATCCTAGCAAATTGTACCTCTGTTCCATTTTTTGTTTTTTAATCCTTCAAGTGATTGTGAAGTTAACAAATAGCCCTGGTGAATTATAGCATTGTTCCGTGTTTGTTCGTTTTTAACTCTCCGGAATTTACAGGGAAGGGGTGAGTATATCCTAAACTGAGATCTCTATCGGGTATTTAAAAGGCCCATGTAATAGCTGATTCCAATGGACGAAATTACACGCGGGACTTGTAGGACTTTCCCCAACGAATGTATAAGAAGGACGTCCTTTGGAAGAGGCAGTGTGGCGCAGTGATGGCGAACCTTTTCGAGACCGAGTGCCCAAATTGCAACCCAAAACCCACTTATTTATTGCAAAGTGCCAACTCGGCAATTTAACCTGAATACTGAGGTTTTAGTGTAGAAAAACGGTTGGCTCCGAGGCGTGCGTTACTCGGGAGTAAGCTTGGTGGTAGTTGGTGGCTTTGCTTTGAAGCAACTGTGCAACTCTTCCAACGGGTGAATCGCGACCCTAGGAGGGTTTACTCAGAAGCAAGCCCCATTGCCAGCACCTGAGCTTACTCCCAGGTGAAGGATTGCGCTTTAGTTCTTCGCATGAAAATCAGTGGGGTTTAACAGCACTTAACAGGGTTACCTACACTGCTTCTCCAAAACTTGGTCTAGGTTTAGAAGAAGAAGAAGAGTTTGGATTTATATCCCCCCTTTCTCTCCTGTAGGAGACTCAAAGGGGCTTACAATCTCCTTTCCCTTCCCCCCTCACAACAAACACCCTGGAGGTGGGTGGGGCTGAGTGAGCTCCAGAGAACTGTGACTAGCCCAAGGTCACCCAGCTGGCATGTGTGGGAGTGTACAGGCTAATCTGAATTCCCCAGATAAGCCTCCACAACTCAAGCGGAAGAGCTGGGAATCAAACCCGGTTCCTCCAGATCAGAGTGCACCTGCTCTGAGCCACTGCTCTTAGCCACTACGCCACTGCTGCTCCCAGCTTAATGCTAAGAATCGAGCCCAGCGGCCCAGGCCAGCCTAGATGTGTGTGTTTGGGGGTGGGAGCGACTCTGTGCGTGCCCATAGAGAGGGCTCTGAGTGCCACCTCTGGCACCCGTGCCATACGTTCGCCACCACTGGTGTGGTGCAATGGTTAGAGGCTGCCCTAAAATTGCTCACTGCAACTCGTTGATTTGGTCCAGCAACTCTCTCCTTGGCTTGACTCACCTTACAGGGTCGTTGGGGAGGGTGGGACAGCTGAAACGGGGCGTTTGGCTTTCCACACTTGACATTTACGTAGAGGAGTCTTGCCCATTTGGGTGGAGAAGAACACAACTCCTGCCACAGTTGGAAAAGCCAAATTTAAGAAGAAGACGAAGAGTTTGGATTTATATCCCCCCTTTCTCTCCTGCAGGGAGAGAGGGCCTGACAATCTCCTTGCCCTTCCCCCCTCACAACAAACACCCTGTGAGGTAGGAGGGGCTGAGAGAGCTCCGAGAAGCTGTGACTAGCCCAAGGTCACCCAGCTGGCGTGTGTGGGAGTGCACAGGCTAATCTGAATTCCCCAGATAAGCCTCCACAGCTCAGGCGGCAGAGCGGGGAATCAAACCCGGTTCCTCCAGGTTAGATACATGAGCTCTTAACGTCCTACGCCACTGCTGCTCCTACCCCCGAAAAGAGTGTGGGACTCTAGAACTTGACCTGATATATTGATTTTTTGGCTGGATCTTTTTCGGTCTGTGCATGACTGCCCTCTATTGGAAGAATGCAGTTTCAGGTCAGTTGTGTTTGTACAGTAAAATTCGGAAAGGGTACCCTCAGGTATCCACTCAATGTGGCTGTGAGGCATCAGATATTTCTCCTGTCCAAGGACACACAACCTGTGGCCCTACGCTAGCGAGGTGTAGTGATGAAGAACAGGTGGATTCTAATCTGGAGAACTGGGTTTGATTTTCCATTCTGCCACTCGAGCTGTGAAGGCTTATCTGGTGAACCAGATTAGCTTGTGCACCTCCAACACAGGCCAGCTGGGTGACCTTGGGCTAGTCACAGTTCTTCGGAGATCTCTCAGCCCCACCCACCTTACAGGGTGTTTGTTGTGGGGGAGGGGGAAAGGAAAAGGAGATTGTAAGCCCCTTTAAGTCTCCTTAAAGGAGCAGCAGTGGCGTAGGAGGTTAAGAGCTCGTGTATCTAATCTGGAGGAACCGGGTTTGATTCCCAGCTCTGCCGCCTGAGCTGTGGAGGCTTATCTGGGGAATTCAGATTAGCCTGTGCACTCCCACACACGCCCGCTGGGTGACCTTGGGCTAGTCACAGTTCTTCGAAGCTCTCTCAGCCCCACCTAACTCACAGGGTGTTTGTTGTGAGGGGGGAAGGGCAAGGAGATTGTCAGCCCCTTTGAGTCTCCTGCAGGAGAGAAAGGGGGGATATAAACCCAAACTCTTCTTCTTCTCTTCTTCTTATAAGAAAGAAAAGGGGGGATATAAACCCAAACTCTACTTCTTCTACTACTCCGCCTCTCCTACTGAAAACTCAGACGTTGGCCCTGGAGCCTTGGAGATGTATTTATTGTTTAAAGTGCTACTCGGCTGCCTTAATGAATGGCGGAGGCTCTTCTGACATTTCCCTGAGACGGGGGAAGGCAGAGCCGGGTGTTTAATGAACTGAATCTTGCCACTTGGGTAAGCTCAGAGTCGCCCCGCTGAGCCGTTCCCTCTTCCCCCGCCCTGTTGATGTTTCTGAGCCCAGGTAATGCGTCCTCCCCTCGGCCCAGTCTGGCATGCGGCGTTAATTTTTTTCCATCCCATTTAGCAATTAGCATTGATTTTGGACTCCCCCAACGCACCTCACACAACCTCGGCTTCCAGGAAAGCGGATAATTAACGTAGCTCCTGATTTACCTCCCTGTTTTGCAGGGCGGCCTTTGTCGGCAAAAGCCGCAGACCCTTGGATGGGAAGAACGCCCCCCTCCCCACCATTTATATGGGTCTTTCTGTCTGCCAGGAAATGGAATTGGCTGGGTGGGAAATCTGTCAAATCTGGTCAGCTGGGGCCCGATTCTCAGCGGCCTCTGGGTTGTCAAATGATTATCCCTTTAGAGAAAAATTCGCAGACATTAATAGGTTGTAAGAATATCGGAAGAGCCCTGCACGATTAGACCGGTGGTCCATCTAAGCCTGCATCAGAGAGCTAGCGTGGTGTAGTGGTTAAGAGCAGATGGACTCTAATCTGGAGAACTGAGTTTGATTCCCCACTCCTCCACCCGAGTGGCAGAGGCTTATCTGGTGAACCAGGTGTGTTTCCGTACTCCTACATTCCTGCTGGGTGACCTTGGGCTAGTCACAGTTCATTCAGAATTCTCTCAGCCCCGTCTAACTCACAAGGTGTCTGATGTGGGGAGAGGAAGGGAAAGGAGCTTGTAAGCCACCCTGAGTCTCCTTACAAGAGAGAAAGGTGGGGTATAAATCCAAACTCCTCCTCCTCCTCCTCCTCTCCTCCTCCTTCTTCTTCTTTATGGAGATTTTTGGGGGTGGAGCCAGAGGAGGGCGGGGTATTGGGAGGGGGCGGGACTTCAGTGGTATGTCATGCCATCCAGTTCACCTTCCAAGGTGGCCATTTTCTCTGAGTGAACGGCTCTCGGTCACCTGGGGATCAGCTTTAATCCCAGATCTCCAGCTACCCCTTGGAGATTGTCAACAAGACATAAAGGAAGGCGTGCCTTGATATTGCTTGCTGGTGCTGGTTTTATTGCCCCTGAATGTGGATGTCCCCTTTAGTCACCATGGCTAATAGCCACCGATAAATCTATTGTAACCCTGTGGCCGCCGCTACATCCTTCCGTGTTCCGGTTCCTTCTTCCCAAAGCCGTGGGACGATCCAGGTAGACTTACTGGCCCAGGGAGGTCCTCGAATGAGAAAACAGAAGAGTCTTCCGGCATCCTTGGAATGATAACAACGTTTGACGCTGACAGCAGAGATTCCCAGGAGCACGAAATAATGCAGCCGGGCTGGGATCATGGACCGGGGGATTGGGAGAAAAACAGACCCACGCTTAAACAGACATATCTGTTTAAGGTAACAAGACAATCAGTGCAGAAAAGACTTTATGCCAAAACAAAAGCTGATTCATTACCCCGGCAGCTCGGCTTCCTTCGATAAGGATGCCCGCTGGAACTAATCCGCTTTGCAAAAATCGGAGAAACACGGAGGCCTTCCTAACAGCCTTGGACAGACCGTTCTACAATGGAGCAACTGCTGCAGAAAACGCGCATGAATAGAAAATTGCCACAATTATCTGTTTGCCAGGTGGCGTTTTCAGTAGTGGGGTGTTGTGCGGTTTCCGGGCTGCATGGCCATGTTCTAGTAGCATTTTCTCCTGACGTTTCACCTGCATCTACACAACAACACAACAACGCAAGCCTTTATTGGCATATAAGACAGGACAACATTTTAAAACAAAACAAGGTTAAGAAATACAGTTAAAATTACTAATTTCCAGTATAAAATTTGCAACAGTTTCACAAAAGAGCACATCAGAGCTGTTCAGGAGACTGGGTATCTTATAACACTCATGCCACTGAGAACATTGCAAGAAAATGGAATTCATGTATTTCATGCGTATCTTGTTGTATTTAGGGCATAGAAACGAAGAATGGTCAAGTGTTTCAACCGTAGTCGTATCACATGAACAAACTCTTTTAGAACGTTCCATATTCTTAAATCTTCCCTCCAGCAGAGCTGATGGCAGCACATTACATCTTGCAGTAGCCAAGGCTCTCCTCTGGAGCAACCGCTGCAGAAAACGCGCATGAATAGAAAATTGCCAAGATTATCTGTTTGCCAGGTGGCATTTTCAGTAGTGGGGTGTTGTGCGGTTTCAGGGCTGCATGGCCGTGTTCTAGTAGCATTTTCTCCTGACTTTTCGCCTGCATCTGTGGCTGGCATCTTCAGAGGAGATGCAGGCGAAACGTCAGGAGAAAATGCTACCAGAACACGGCCATACGACCTGGAAAACCCACCACTCCTCAGTGATTCCGGCCGTGAAACCCTTCGACAATACATTTGCAATAGGCTCGCTCAGATGAGCATCTTCAGGGACAGCGTTCACACAGCTCATCCATCCCAAGGACGAGATCCGCCAATCCGACCTCCCCGTTTCCCCAATCCCGTGTCGCCCCTTTGCAGCTGGGACACATTTAAATCTTGGAGTGCGCCCTTAATTCTCCCCTAACCGAGCGCCTCTCCCTGTCGCCGAAGATATAATTTATTTTCCGTCCTTCTGAGACTAATGGGATTCTGCTCAGCCTCTAAGCTACACTTAAGAGAAGCGCTTTAATGGCCGAGGCAGAACGCCACGAGATGTCTAAGCAAAGGAACTCTTTACGCGCCGGCGCTTGGCTCGAGGTTCCGTGCCGCTTTCCGAAATTTAATAAAGACGTCAGCCTAATGTGAATTGTTCTGCCCAAGAAACAGCCTGTCCTTTGTCGCCACCGGATTCCTGCCTTTGGGTTTTTGGCCCAACGTGGTTTTGTTTTAACGTTCTGCCACCCAGTCGAGCTATTATGGGATGGGTGTCATGTTCTACTGCAGCGGGAGGAGGAGGGACCGAGGTAGAAGAAGAAGAAGAGTTTGGATTTATATCCCCCTTTTCTCTCCTGCAGGAGACTCAAACAGGCTTACAATCTCCTTGCCCTTCCCCCCTCACAACAAACATCCTGTGAGGTAGGTGGGGCTGAGAGAGCTCCGAGAAGCTGTGACTAGCCCAAGGTCACCCAGCTGGCATGTGTGGGAGTGCGCAGGCTAATCTGAATTCCCCAGATAAGCCTCCACAGCTCAGGCGGCAGAGCTGGGAATCAAACCCGGTTCCTCCAGATTAGATACACGAGTTCTTAACCTGCTACACCACTGGTAGATAAGACGGAGCACACAAGCTTATGTGTTTTATTTCTTTGCAATTTCTCGGCCCTCCCGAGAGCCACTGAAGCAGCCGACAATTTAAAACATACATGACGAAAACCACATGTTAAAAGCATTAAAATCGGGCGCGGCGGCACTGAAAACTCGGCGTAATTTTTGGCAGGCCCAAAAATCTGGCCCTTGAATGAGAAGCAGCAATGGATGGGGCTGGAAGGTGGCCGAATGGGTTTTTTTTGCAAAGGTTCGTGAGGCAGGACAAAAAGAGGACAACAAATGGAATCCGTCCTTTGAATTTGGGCTAGTCACAGTCCTTCTGAGCTCTCTCAGCCCCACCTACCTCACAGGGTGTTTGTTGTGGGAGGGGAAGGGAAAGGAGATTGTCAGCCCCTTTGAGAATGGGGGGATATAAATCCAAACTCCTCCTCCTCCAAAAAGGCCAGGGCCAAAAAGGTGGAACTCAGGAAGTTTG
Source organism: Sphaerodactylus townsendi (assembly GCF_021028975.2). Classification (NCBI taxonomy): domain Eukaryota; kingdom Metazoa; phylum Chordata; class Lepidosauria; order Squamata; family Sphaerodactylidae; genus Sphaerodactylus; species Sphaerodactylus townsendi. The sequence continues at coordinate 13,933,795 of NC_059441.1, forward strand.
CTGGGTGACCATGGGCTAGTCACAGTTTGCTCAGAGCTCTCTCAGCCCCACCTACCTCACAAGGTGTCTGTTGTGGGGAGAGGAAGGGAAAGGAGTTTGTAAGGAGAGAAAGGTGAGGTATAAATCCAAACTCTCCCCCTCCTCCTCCTCCTCCTCCTCCTCCTCCTCCTCCTCCTCCTCCTCCTCCTCCTCCTCCTCCTCCTCCTCTTCTTCTTCTTCTTCTTCTTCTTCTTCTTCTTCTTCTTCTTCTTCTTCTTCTTCTTCTTCTTCTTCTTCTTCTTCTTCTTCTTCTTCTTCTTCCTTCTTCTTCTTCTTCTTCTTCTTCTTCTTCTTCTTCTCCCTCCTCCTTTTCCTCCTCCTCCTCCTCCCTCCTCCCTCCTCCTCCTCCTCCTCCTCCTCCTCCTCCCTCCTCCTCCTCCTCCTCCTCTTCTTCTTGCTTCTTCTTCTTCTTCTTCTTCTTCTTCTTCTTCTTCTTCTTCTTCTTCTTCTTCTTCTTCTTCTTCTTCTTCTTCTTCTTCTTCTTCTTCTTCTTCTTCTTCTTCTTCTTCTTCCTCCTCCTCCTCCTCCTCCTCCTCCTCCTCCTCCTCCTCCTTCTCCTCCTCCTCCTATATTTGGCCCTATAATATTGTGGTGTAGTGGTTAAGAGCAGGTGGATTCTAATCTGGAGAACCGGGTTTGATTCCCCACTCCTCCAGCTAAGTGGCGGAGGCTTATCTGGTGAACCAGTTGTGTTTCCGCACTCCTACATTCCTTCTGGGTGACCTTGGGCTAGTCACAGTTCCTCAGAGCCCTCTCAGCTCCACCTACTTCACAAGGTATCTTGTTGCGGGCATAGGAAGGGAAAGGACCTTGTAAGCCTCCTCCTCCTCCTCCTCCTCCTCCTCCTCCTCCTCCTCCTCCTCCTCCTCCTCCTCCTCCTCCTCCTTCTTCTGTCTATATTTGGCCCCTGGTCACCCTCCTTACCGCTCGTGTTTACCTGAACTTTGGAGTAATAAAAAAAAAAAGAGAGGACGCTACAGATTCATCAAGAGTCCAGGAAACTGTCGGTGGAAAGAGACATACCCTGCGTGATGGGGAAGAAATCTATAGCCTGGTCTAATGAGCACGCCAAGCACCAGAACAAAGCTATTTAGATCATGTCACGTTTTATCTCTTCTGTTTCTCTGCTTTATCGGGGTAATGCAGCACAGAATGCGCCGGGGAAGCAGGAGCGAAAAGGGGGAGGGGCTCGGCCAGACCGGGCGAGCGCCGTGAGCCACAACCATTTTCCATCCCAGAAAGGGCCTGCCGAGGTTGACGGGGGCCGCCGGCTATAATCCTTTGGGTTTTGTACAGAGGCGTATCTAGGGAAAATGTAGCCCGAAACAAAACCTGAGTTTTCCGCCTCCCTCCACCCCGTATGGGCCCCACCATGACTATTTTTTTTGCACCAGGTCTTGAAGTCAGTGTATGGACCTGGGGGAAGGAGGATGGGTGTGGGGGTGATTTTCCACCCCCCATGTGACTAAATGGCCGCAGCCCAGGGACGTTTGACCCCATGTGTCCCCCGGTTGGTACGCCCCTGCTTTTGTATACGATATGATATTTGTAATAATAGGAATACTGTCGAAGGCTTTCACGGCCGGAATCACTGGGGTGCTGTGTGGTTTCCGGGCTGTACGGCCGTGTTCTAGCAGCAGCATTCTCTCCTGACGTTTCGCCTGCATCTGTGGGTGGCATCTTCAGAGGATCTGATACCGTGTTTCCCCGAAATTTTTGCTCCCAAAGATGCGCTATGTCTTATTTTTAGGGGATGTCTTATATTCGGGGAAACAGGGTAGTAGGAATGGAAAGCAAGTGGAGTATATATTCTGTGAGGTCAAAAGGTGAGGCCCTCTGAATAGAGTAGCCTGGCATGTGAGTCACAAAGAAGTCTGTAGCCTGGGAGTAACAATGAAGATAGCAAAGTCAATAGGTGAGTGCCTCTGAATAGAAGTATCCTGGTCTTTGTTTCCTTGGTTGTGACTCTTCTTTGTGACTCACATACCAGGCTACTCTATTCAGAGGGCCTCACCTTTTGACCTCACAGTATATATACTCCACTTGCTTTCCATTCCTACCATCAGATCCTCTGAAGATGCCAGCCACAGATGCAGGCGGAACGTCAGGAGAGAATGCTGCTAGAACACGGCCATACAGCCCGGAAACCACACAGCACCCCAATAGGAATACTGTTTACAATCAGAAACCCACCCAATTGCCTGCTTGCGTATTCTTTCCCTGACTGTTCATGAGGCCCTCCTGCCCAAATTGTACTGCTGCCCTTTCCATGTGGCTCTGGGCAGCGCACACAGTTGCCATGTAGGTGGTGGAATGCTAGGAAGTAAGTGGTTGGAATGGGAGCGGGTCGGCAGGGGTGGGCCCTGCCCAGAAACCCCGGGCCTTGGCAGCTACCCCCTGCACGATATGCTTGCTGATGCGGGCTCAGTGTGATATTCACCTGAGCGGTGGGTTTAAAGGACGGCCTGTGGTTTAGGAATGGGAGGAGGAAGAGGAAGAGGAGGAGGAGGGCTCATTTGCATGCAAACGGGGATGCTGTAATTATTTCCCTCGCCCATTTTGGAGCCATTGGGGAAGCAGCGAGGTGTGGTGGGAGCTAATTACCTCCACAATCGTCTTCCGTCACCCGCCTGGGCTCTTTGTGGCGTAACGTTCCCCCCCCCACTTTTTAAAGGGAGGTGACTCTGGTTTAAGGCTGCGGGTCGTTAAAATCCATGGCGTGAGCGGGATTGCCAATTATGCCTCAGAGTGCTGAAATATCACGTTCGGGAACCCAAAGCAAGTGGGCCGCCAAGCATATGGCCGTTTTCTGAGGTTCAGAGGAGCTCAGGCGAGGGAGCCATCCCCTTCAGTTTCAGCCACGGCTCACGGACTCTCCCTCGGAGTGAACTCACGTTCAGTTGCCAACCTCCAGGCATGGCCTGGAGTTCTCCAGGAATTGCAACCTACAGACATCAGCTCCCTGAAGAATATGGCAGAGGGCAGAGTCTAGGGCAGTGGTGGCAAACCTTTGGCACTCCAGATGTTATGGACTACAATTCCCATCAGCCAATTGGCCATGCTGGAAGGGGCTGATGGGAATTGTAGTCCATAACATCTGGAGTGCCAAAGGTTCACCACCACGGGTCTAGGGCATCACATTCCTGCGGAGTTAATTTCCTTTCCCAAACTCCATTTGTCAGGATCCAGTGTGGTGTAGTGGTTAAGAGCAGGTTCACTGTAAACTGGAGAACCGGGTTTGATTCCCCGCTCTGCCACTTCAGCTGTGGAGGCTTGTCTGGGGAACCAGATTAGCTTGTGCACTCCAGCACATGCCAGCTGGTAGACCTTGGGCTAGTCACAGTTCTTTGGAGCCCTCTCGGCCCCACCCACCTCACAGTGTGTTTGTTGTAGGGGTGGGAAGGGAAAGGAGATTGTCAGCCCCTTTGAGTCTCCTTACAGGAGAGAAAGGGGGGATATGAATCCAACTGTTCTTCTGTTCCCAAATGTCCAGGAATTTCCCGAACTGGAGTTGGCAGTGCTTCTTCGAGGATGGACGTTCTGCCTTTCCAATGTTAAACTATCTCGGCAGCCCGAGCTTCCTTCGCCTTAGCACAGGAATAGTTTGAACACATGTCTGTTCACCTCTCTCTACACAGCTTGGCAATTGCGTTTCCATAGGTTGTTTTATATGCTCTGGTTGTACGGCTTTGGTATCTTGCAATCTGTCTTGAGTCTCTGTGGGAAAGCCACGTTGTACATAAAGTAAGTAAACAATAAGTAAAAAATGCATGGGCTGGACCCTTTCCCAGTTTTAAAATCCTCCAGGTTTATTTATTTATATGCATTTCCATCCCAGCCCGTATCCGAAGGTCTCAGGGTGGGTTACAACACAAGACGTCAAAACAACCTAAAAACAAACTGTGCACAATTTGAAATTCCTAAAGGCCTATTAAAATTCCGAAAAACCTCTTAAAATCCCCCCAAAACATATTAGAATCCCTAAAAACCCATTAAAACCCCTAAAAACCTATTGGAATCCTGAAATTTCCAAAGGGGGTAACTGCCTCTTCAGCCAAAGGTCCAGGTAAATAGAGCGTCCTTACCAGACTTCAGAGAAAAAGAAGAATTTGGATTTATATCCCCCCTTCCTTTCCTGTAAGGAGACTCAAAGGGGCTTACAATCTCCTTTCCCTCCCCCCCACAACAAACACCCTGCGAGGTGGGGCTGAGAGAGTTCCGAAGAGCTGTGCATAGCCCAAGGTCACTCAGCTGGCATGTGTTGGGAGTGCACAAGCTAATCCGGTTCACCAGATAAGCCTCCACCACTCAAATGGCAGAGCCGGGAATCAAGCCCGGTCCTCCAGATTAGCGTACACCTGCTCTTAATCAATACACAACGCTGGCTTTAAAGCTGACCTGAATTGTTTGTCTGCCTGAGGTGTACATTCATGGTCGTTTGTGACGGCTTACCTCATCCATGCGACAACCTTGTCGGGTAGGACTGGCCCCAAGACCCTCCACTACATCTCGTGCTTGGGTTTCCCTGGTCCTGATCCAACCACACGTGTGCCAATGCTGGTTCTCAGCAGGATACTTTTGTGCAGCTGTTTGTTTTCCTACCATTTATTCTCCCCTTGTTCCAGCTCACTCGTTCTACTGAGGATGCCATCTTTCAAGCTTGCAGCTGTTTTCTTGGATGCGTCGCGGAGTTCCTCGGGAGCGTCTGCGACCCAGAGCCCTCTTCAATTCGCCTTGTCTTGTGTGTTCCCGAGCCTGCCGTTGGATTTGACATCCATTACCAAAGGCCTTCTCCGGAGCCCTTCCGCAGGGAACGCGGGCTGTCGAAATCCTCTCTTGGCCCAGTTGCCTGCCCTCTCGTTGTTAACACAGGTTAACCAATAAAGTAAGAGAAGCTCAAGAAATCTCAAGCCGATACAGAATAAAATCAGTTTGAATTTTATTCAGCCAACTGGGGCAAAAATAGTATCAGAGGAGCCTAGTCAAAATAGCAGTGTGTTCTTGCTTTTATAGCATTATAGCAGGTTACATTCAAAATGGCAGAAAAGAATACACCCCAAAATGATGCGGCTGGCCTCCACGTGGGCCAGGACTTTTACAGCCCTGGCCCCTGCCTGGTGGAACACTCTTCCTCCAGCTGTCCGGGCCCTGCGGGATCTTGGTGAGTTTCGCAGGGCCTGCAAGGGCCGGAGATTGTTCGGCTGGAGCGCTTACGGGAGTGTCCAGCAGCTGATATCGAGTGCCCAGCCCCTCCTATATTTTGGGCCGCATTATTTAATTAATTCAGATTAATTAATTAATTAATTATTAATTAATTAATTAATTAATTAATTGGTAATTAATTAATTAATTATTTAATTGATGGTAATTAATGGTAATTAATTAATTAGGCTTAATTAGGCTTACTCGCCCCATCCCCATCGAAGGGCTCTTGGTACGAGTGTAATGCAGCATATAAAATAACAATATAAAACAGTTAAAAGCAGCGATAGGAAACTAGAGGGAATTTGGTTTACATGATCTTCCAAGTGGATAGAAGACATAATTAATATGAATGATAGGCGCCTATATGTTCCCACATTTGGAATTCACCTCTCTCCTGGAAGGAGGCATGGCGAGAGTCTGGATTAGGTGGTATGTGGCCCTAGATGTCAGGGCCACAAAGGAGGGGAGGGAAAGAGCACTATTATTGGCCAGCAGCCCGGCTTCTCCAAAGGCCCGGTGCCGGAACAGCTCCGTCTTGCAGGCCCTCTAGCGGGAACTCCCCAAAGGTCCCGCAGGGGCCGGACAGCTGGAGGAAGCGTTCCACCAGGAGGCTGGGAGGCCAGGGCTGTAAAAGGCCCTGGCCAGCGTGGAGGCCAGCACGCGTGCTGAAGGAGCCAGGGACCACCAGTAGAATTGGCCTCTCCCGACTGGAGAGGCCGTGCAGGGACGTATAGCCAGGTGAATGCGGTCACCGAGAAAGATATGACGGTCCCAGGCCGCGTAAGGCCTTAAAGGTCAACACCAACACCTTGAAGGTGATCCGGAACTCTACTGGAAGCCAATGCAGCTGGCGCAATACAGGTTGAATATGTTCCCAGGTGGCGCTACCTGTTAACAAGCGCGCCGCCGCATGCTGGACCAATTTTAATCTCCGGATCAGACGCAAGGGAAGGCCCCATTACCATCTATGGGCCCACTCTTTTTCTCCCCTTCTGGGAGAGTCTAACAGGAATTGTTGCGGGCACTGTTGTTAGTCGTTTATTAATTGCTGCATTTTAACTTAAATTATTTACAGTCCATTATGTAATTGTTATTTTATGTTGTTCACCGCCCAGAGCCCTTCGGGGGTTGGGCGGTCTATAAGACTGATAAATAAATAAAATAAATAAATAAAAATGCCCACATCATCAATCAGTCATACAGAAAGGTGGAGTTTTTCCCTTTTCCCAAAACATTTGGGGTTGTCCAAGACCCTTATTGGAAGGTGTCGACACCTGATTCTTTGACGCAAGATGAACTAGGGCCTGTTTCTTTCTTATCTCTATTGCCTTTTGTTGCCCTTCTTCCTAGATAAAGAGCCTAAACATTTTCATGTTTCTTTCTTCTGTCTCCTGGAAGAAGGGCAAATTCAAGGTATCTAGTCGGGAACAGTGAGACCTTAAAACAGTTGAGTTTGCACAGTCTGTATAACTCTGAACAAGGGGCATTCTGTTGGGCTATCAAGCTTGCCTAGTAACAGGAAAAGAATAGATTCTCAAGCCTGCATCTTTTCTTTGCTCAGCTACATTATGGTTGCCAACTCCCCTTTACAGAAAGAAAGTAATGGGGGGCAAGAAGAAAACCTTTGCTTTTTCACAGAGTATATTCTCCTTATGCCTTCTGCGCCTACATCGTCGCCGCGGATTCCTCCGGGTGCCGCAGGATTTTTTGATGGCCTAGAGGGCTATCGATTTGCTCGAGAAGTGCCAATTACGAGCCCGGCTCCGATGCTGTTCGACTTCCCTGGCCCTCGAGTTGCTGTGTTTGGTGAACTCGGACAAATAGCTAACAAAGGCAGCGATGGGATCCCCAGGCTTTCCGCTGCGCCGAGAGGAACACGATTGTTTTCGGGGACGACGAGGTTAACTCTAAGCAATCTTCTGAGTCGCCTTTTCCCCCCACTGAGTTCAACTGTTTTGAACACCAGTAAACTCAACTGTTCACCCACTAAAAGGGCAACAAACCCAGCAATAGTATCCTACCTATCGAGCCGGCAGCATGGAGCATGGATATATTTTGAGAAGAAGAGGAGTTTGGATTTATACCCCACCTTTCTCTCCTGTAAGGAGACTCAAGGTGGCTTACAAACTCCTTTCCCTTCCTCTCCCCAAAACAGACACCTTGCGAGGTCGGTGGGGCTGAGAGAGTTCAGCGAGAACTGCGACTAGCCCAGGGTCTCCAAGCAGGAATGTAGGACTAGGGAAACAAATCTGATTTACCAGATAAGAGTCCACTGCTCAGGTGGAGGAGTGGGGAGTCAAACCCGGTTCTCCAGATTAGAATCCACCTACTCTTAACCACTACACCACGCCGGCTCTTAAGGTGGTTCTCCACCTTAAGTAGCTGTTAAAAGTGGTGTAGTAGTGGTTAAGTAGTGGCGTAGTGGTTAAGAGCAGGTGCATTCTAACCTGGAGGAACCGGGTTTGATTCCCTGCTCTGCCGCTTGAGCTGTGGAGGCTTATCTGGGGAATTCAGATTAGCCTGTGCGCTCCCACACACGCCAGCTGGGTGACCTTGGGCTAGTCACAGTTCTTCGGAGCTCACTCAGCCCTACCTACCTCTCAGGGTGTTTGTTGTGAGGGGGGGAAGGGCAAGGAGATTATAAGCCCTTTTGAGTCTCCTATAGGAGAGAAAGGGGGGATATAAATCCAAACTCTTCTCTTCTTCTTCTAGGGACACTCCCAAAGGGACACTCTTGAGCAGCGGCGTAGGAGGTTAAGAGCTCGTGTATCTAATCTGGAGGAACCGGGTTTGATTCCCAGCTCTGCCGCCTGAGCTGTGGAGGCTTATCTGGGGAATTCAGATTAGCCTGTGCACTCCCACAAACGCCAGCTGGGTGACCTTGGGCTAGTCACAGGTTCTCGGAGCTCTCTCAGCCCCACCTACCTCACAGTGTGTTGGTTGTGAGGGGGGAAGGGCAAGGAGATTGTCAGCCCCTTTGAGTCTCCTGCAGGAGAGAAAGGGGGGGATATAAATCCAAACTCTTCTTCTTCTTCTTCTTGTTGGAAGAGAGGTGTCTGCTCGAGGTCTCAGTTGTAGAGTTCCACAGCGCTTGTAAGTTTTCTTCCATTGGGTAAAAACCAGCTAGAATGGTGGCCACTTTTTGGCATGGGATAAAACACAAAGCAGAGGAGACAAACCAAAGCAGAGGTATCACAAGCTGAGTGGCTCTCTGTGCAGGTCCCTTCCTTTTAATAACAGCCCCACAGGTTAAATCCTGTCAAATCACCTGAGGAGAGGATCACAAAACTGCGGCTAATGAGTTGTCCTGGCCCTTGTTTTTATGCGGCCAGAGGGATGAATAATTGAAACGGATTTGCATAAACAAATGAGCTCGGGTCATCTCCCATCTCCAGGGGTGGCGTTGGCCTTGACGGACGCCTCTATTGTATACGTTTGTGTGTGTGTGTGTGTATAAACAGGTATGAATAATTCATTTCGGAAAAAGCAACTCAAAAGCAACACAACGGCCGTGAGTGTTATAGGCAGGCCGTACGCCACCCCCTCGGTTTAAGGGGAAGAATCGCCATTAATATTTCAGGAGGACTATAAAGCCGCAGATCCATTTTTAAAGAGTCGGGGATGGCTGCGAACAACAAAGCGCGAGCAGTAACAAAAACAGAGAAGTGTCTGGCGAGAGGGGGAGAGAGAGGGAGAGAACCGGCGGGAGAAACGGCTGGTTACTAAGGCACTGCTGATGTCCACGTTAAGCTTTTAAATCCGGCGTGGCACGATCTCGTGGAGATGATTGACAGCATATTTCTCTGCCCCCATGCCAGTGTTTAGATCATTTGTCACTGGGCCACAGAAACAGAGGCAATTGGCTCTCGGTCACCGTAGTACCCCCATTCATTATGGATAGTGGTGGAAGCAAAGGGTGGATCTGTGATGTTTATTTTATTGGGGATATTGGGAGTGCTGGCCTTAGAGGTCCCAAGAACACGCATTTCAGCCTGGGAAGATGGCCCTTCCTTCCTTCCTTCCTTCCTTCCTTCCTTCCTTCCTTCCTTCCTTCCTTCCTTCCTTCCTTCCTTCCTTCCTTCCTTCCTTCCTTCCTTCCTTCCTTCCTTCCTTCCTTCCTTCCTTCCTTCCTTCCTTCCTTCCTTCCTTCCTTCCTTCCTTCCTTCCTTCCTTCCTTCCTTCCTTCCTTCTTTCCTTCCTTCTTTCCTTCTTTCCTTCCTTCCTTCCTTCCTTTGAGGTCCCAAGAACATGAATTTCAGCCTGGGAAGATGGCCCTTCCTTCCTTCCTTCCTTCCTTCCTTCCTTCCTTCCTTCCTTCCTTCCTTCCTTCCTTCCTTCCTTCCTTCCTTCCTTCCTTCCTTCCTTCCTTCCTTCCTTCCTTCCTTCCTTCCTCCCTCCCTCCCTTCCTTCCTCCCTCCCTCCCTCCCTCTCTCCCTCCCTCCTTCTTTCATTCTTTCCTTCTTTCCTTCTTTCTTTCCTTCCTTCCTTCCTTTGAGGTCCCAAGAACATGCATTTCAGCCTGGGAAGATGGCCCTTCCTTCCTTCCTTCCTTCCTTCCTTCCTTCCTTCCTTCCTTCCTTCCTTCCTTCCTTCCTTCCTTCCTTCCTTCCTTCCTTCCTTCCTTCCTTCCTTCCTTCCTTCCTTCCTTCCTTCCTTCCTTCCTTCTTTCCTTCCTTCTTTCCTTCTTTCCTTCCTTCCTTCCTTCCTTTGAGGTCCCAAGAACATGAATTTCAGCCTGGGAAGATGGCCCTTCCTTCCTTCCTTCCTTCCTTCCTTCCTTCCTTCCTTCCTTCCTTCCTTCCCTTCCTTCCTTCCTTCCTTCCTTCCTTCCTTCCTTCCTTCCTTCCTTCCTTCCTTCCTTCCTTCCTTCCTTCCTTCCTTCCTTCCTTCCTTCCTTCCTTCCTTCCTTCCTTCCTTCCTTCCTTCCTTCCTTGTAGGCAAATTGTAGGTACAATTACTGGTGAGCAGAGTTACTGTCCTTGAGACAGGATGCTTGACTCAATGGACTGTTGGCTAATGGCTACTGTGTGAGAAATTAGTCAAGAGTTCTACTTGAGAGGCTGAGTTTATTTCTGTGGGCCTGAAACTGAAGCGTTCCCGTCTTGGTTCAAGAGGCCTGGAATCGTTCGGATTCAACTCGGTTGTGAAAGTCCGCTTCTCTCTTCTCATTTCATTTTAGCCCAGCGGTACAACATAGGCATTGCGTACATAAAATCCCAGCATCCGTTGAAGAATCAGCCGGCAGAGTAGACAACACCGAACCAAGGCCAATGGGTCTACTCAGAGGTAAGGCAGCTGTGGATGTTTTGTGACTCTGCCCAGATCCATTTTTAGCAGCCATCGAAGGTCGCTATTAATCCCTAAAGCTTTTCTTGGAGTTCCCACCGTTTACATTGATTTGGGAAAATACGTTTTATGGGGAGGAAGGCAATATTCATAGGGAAAGCCCACCGTCCTTCAAACCATCTTGTTCCAGGCCCATTTGGCCTCCATGTCGAGTCCAGGAAATAACTTATTTATAAATGAATGGTTAACATGCAGTGCTGTTGAATCTTTTATAAGCTCTGGGGCCGAATGGAGATTAATTAGGCACCTGAACGCCATCCCGTACAACGGGAGAGAAATGCAGTCCATACAATGACCGGGCATCTGTGGTTGCAATTCCGTGGAAGCAGAAGTCCACACCCAGGGCATCTGGTCACCCCCTTTTGTGGAACGGGACTGAATTAAATGATTGGTGGCCCCTATTAGCTCCCTGCCCAACCCATAATGGTTTTCAAAAGTCTGGGTTAGGACATTCTTAAAGGGTTGGAGCCTGGGGAAGGTAGAGGAAAAAGAAGAAGAGTTGGATTTATATCCCCCCTTCCTCTTCTGTAAAGAGACTCAAAGGGGCTGACAATCTCCTTTCCTTCACCCACCCACCCCACAACAAACGCCCTGTGAGGTAGATGGGGCTGAGAGAGCTCCGAAGAACTGTGACTAGCCCAAGGTCACCCAGCTGGCATGTGTTGGAGTGTTGGAGATAAGCCTCGTGTGGCAGAGCAGGGAATCGAACCCGGTTCTCCAGATTAGAGTGCCCCTGTTCTTAACCACTACACCATATAGAAACACAGATAATAGACTCAGATGGACAAAAATATTTGTTCACCTTGGTACCACGGTTAATTCCACCCGTGGGCTTTTCTGCAGGCAAGGCTGAATATATTTTCCCTCTGCAATGACAACCGGCAGATATAGCCAAGTTCTGCATGAAGACAGAATATGTCCGTGTCAGCTAAGGGTACCCGCAACCGTAAAACATATTATCACTACATTGTCCAAGATACGATGGCAGGCGAGTCCAACAAACTCTGCCATTGTTACGAGCAATGCACTGGCCAGATGAAAGAAAAATCAATTTTCTCTTATCCGATAAGAACTCTGGAATGACAACAAAAGCGGCTGAGTTATGCCGCTGTACGACGGAACCTGAATTAGTGCACTGTACTTCCTTTTGTATTTTATACTGATTTTAGGTGTTTCTCAGTTATGCCCAAAAAGGTGCTAGTTTGCTTGTTACAGACTACAGAGGTCAGCCCCCCTGGGGGGCAGAGCTGGGTTGGAGAATATGGCATTGTAACCACCTGAGTTCTCTTCGCCTTTCAACCCCTACTGGTGTGGTGAAGTGGTTAAGAGCAGGTGCACTCTAATCTGGAGAACCGGGTTTGATTCCCCGCTCTGCCACTTGAGCTGTGGAGGCTTATCTGGGGAACTGGATCAGCTTGTGCAATCCAACACATGCCAGCTGGGTGACCTTGGGCTAGTCACAGTTCTTCGGGGCTCTTAGGTCTAGGCCAATTTAGGCAGTGGTGGGATTCAAAAATTTTAGTAACAGGTTCCGATGGTGGTGGGATTCAAACAGTGGCGTAGCGCCAATGGGGATGGGCGGGGCACGATGGGGCGTGGCCAGGCATTCCTGGGCGGGGCTGTGGCAAAGACGCAGGGCGCGCGCCGCCCCAGGTGCAGTTCTCCTTCGCCCCGCCTCTAGATTCAAATAATGACTGTTTAAAGTATTAAAAAAGCAATATACCAAAAGGTAGTGTATTTTCTTTTTTATACAATTATATTGATTGATTTTAAATAATAACTTTAAGTTAGGAGGGAAACCAAAAACTGTTTACAATTGTTAACATATTACAAACATATCTAATTGTCTATCTCTCTCAACCCCCCCCCCCCCACTAAAACATCCTATATTGCCTCCCTCCTTCCCATATTTCCCTCCCTCCCTACTTTCTACTTCCCCTTCAGATTCCTATAACTACTTTATCTATTCCACTTGGAAGAAAACTAACAGAAGGAGAGATCCAAAATCCTTAATCTAAAAGAGTAGTTTAAACTCCTCTCTTTCCAATATAAATTTCAAGGGGAAAAAAGAAAATGAAAAATCTTTACCTATAATACTTTCCCAACCTTTATACCAATGAACAACAACAAAAAAAGAATTATCATATATTGTATTATGTCATACAGTTCATACACATGTGGGGGGGGGGTGCCATGGGGGGCAGGGGGCCCTGGGGGGCGATTTTGCATCCCCCACTTGACGAGATTTATTGTACCCAGGGATAGAGATTACCCCCTTGTCCCTAGTGGAGTTAATCATTAATAACCATTCTCCTAACTGAGAAAATTTTGGTAACCGGTTCTACCGAATAGGTGCGAATAGGCTGCATCCCACCTCTGAATTTAGGTCTATGCGTTTAGGTCTATGCCAATTGGAAACGCCCTATATTATTTATTTATTTATTTATTTATTTATTTATTTATTTATTTATTTATCCATCCATCCATCCATCCATCCATCCATCCATCCATCCATCCATCCATCCATCCATCCATCCATCCATCCATCCATCCATCCATCCATCCATCCATCCATCCATCCATCCATCCATCCATCCATCCATCCATCCATCCATCCATCCATCCATCCATTTATTATACTTGATGTCGTGGGGTTGGGGGTTACTTGTATACCGCCCTCCCCCGTAGATGATGTTGTGGGGTTGGGGGTTACCTTGAAGGCCATCTAGTCCAACTTTCTACTCCATGTTGGACATCCAAAGACAGAGCATCCCTGACTGAAGACTGTCCAAGGTTTCCCCCAGTGAGGGCATTCCTTTCTCCATCCATAGACCACAGGTTCTGTTCTCGAGTTGCTCTTCGTATTAGGAAGCTTCTCCCAGTATTCAACGAGACCTTCTCTTTTGTCCTTAAAGCTCGTGTGATCTATTCTTGCCCTATGCAATGGTCCTTCAGGTATTTGAAGAGCGTAAGAGGGTCTTCCCTTCTTCTGGCTACATGCAGCCAATTCTGTCAACCCTTCCTCTTAGGACTTACTTGGGTGTAGGACCTGTGAACCAGCTTGGTGTAGTGGTTAAGAGTGGTGGATTCTAATTTGGAGAACCAGGTTTGATTCCCCGCTCCTCCACCTGAGCGGCAGAGGCTTATCTGGTGAACCAGATGTGTTTCTGCACTCCTGCATTCCTGCTGGGTGACCTTGGGCTAGTCACAGTTCTCTCCCGACTCTCTCAGCCCCACCTACCTCACTTTAAGGTGTCTGTTGTGGGGAGAGGAAGGGAAAGGAGTTTGTAAGCCGCCTTGAGTCTCCTTGCGGGAGAGAAAGGCGAGTATAAATCGAAACTCTTCCTCTTTTTCTGCTATGCCACTTGGTGTAGGAGGTTAAGAGCTCGTGTCTCTAATCTGGAGGAACCGGGTTTGATTCCCAGCTCTGCCGCCTGAGCTGTGGAGGCTTCTCTGGGGAATTCAGATTAGCCTGTACACTCCCACACATGCCAGCTGGGTGACCTTGGGCTAGTCACAGCTTCTCGGAGCTCTCTCAGCCCCACCTACCTCACAGGGTGTTTGTTGTGAGGGGGGGAGGGCAAGGAGATTGTCAGCCCCTTTGAGTCTCCTGCAGGAGAGAAAGGGGGGGATCTAAATCCAAACTCTTCTTCTTCTCTTCTTCTTCCTACGGCCTCAGTCTTGGTGACAATTTTGCTTCATCTAGTGAAGGTTGCTTTTCCTCTGGGCAGTTCGTACCCTGAAATTCCTGTCTGGCGAAGGGAACTTTGAGTCTTCAGAGCTCATTCCTCGAATACGTCGTCGGTCCCTCAGGTGCGACTGGACTCAAATCTATCTGTGGTACTGCAGTACTAACATGGCCACCTTCCGAAATGTGCTTCCTGTTCGGTACAGTTTCCACAGTCGGGTCACTAGATGGCACAGTCGAGACAAGGTGGCCGATCTAGCGCTGCTCCTTGCTTGCGAGGAAGCCCGTTCGCTGCAGCGCCAAGTGCCAAGAAGGAGACGGGGGCGCGCCCAAGTTTAGCAGCAATTTCCAGATTGACAGAGAAGACAGGCGACAAACATCCGCTGCTCCCCAAGAACGAGACGAGCGGCTGAATTCACAACGAGAGCAGCCAAGTGATTTGATTAGCATCTGCTCCTTCCTCACTCCCCCTCCGGTTCCCACTTCCCTGATTTTTTTGAACGTCAAAACAGTGAGATTCTCCTCTTGCCTCTCTGTTCCTTCGCCTCCTCCTCCTCTTCCCCTCCCTCGTGTACCCTGTCAGCCTCCCTCGCCAAAAATGGAAGAGAAGAATTTCATTAGCCAGGCAAAGTGGATAATTATATGTTTTTTAAATTGGCCTGCAACATATTTTTCGCAAAGTGGTTTATTTATAGGGGAGCTGGCTTTAAGCGGCAAAATAAATCTGGAGCCTTCAAGGAGACGTCCTCTCCAGCGCCAGCCAGGGCTGCTCCGGGCCAGCACGGTTTCTTATGCTCGGGGGCAGTGCGCAGGCCTTGAATATGGAGGAAGAACGGATTTGGTAGGCCAGCTCGGTATCTAAATGATGTGTGACCTGACCTCTTGTCAGTGTGTGCTTCATGTCTGGGGCCTCTTTGGGGTTCTGAGTCTTCCTTCACTCCTTCGCACTCCCTTTTCTTGCAACAGCAGACAACAGAGGCATCTTTGGTCTTCTCTGCAAAGGGAGGGGTAACCAAATGGCTCCATATCTTTCCCTGACCCTGGTCTTTGCCCCATCATTTACTTCCCTCTTTGCTGCTAGGTATTACGGCTTACCTGGACTCTGTATCTGGATTCACACACGCTGCTATGTATTACTGCCATACCTGGATTCTGTATCTGGATTCACACACCCTGCTAGGTATTACGACTTACCTGGATTCTGTATCTGGATTCACACGCCCTGCTAGGTATTACGACTTACCTGGATTCTGTATCTTGTTTCAAACACCCTGCTAGGTATTACGACTTACCTGAATTCTGTATCTGGATTCACACATGCTGGTAGGTATTATGACTTACCTGGATTCTGTATCTTGTTTCACACACCCTGCTAGGTATTACTGCCATACCTGGATTCTGTATCTGGATTCAGACACCCTACTGGGTGTTATGACTTACCTGGATTCTGTATCTGGATTCACACACACTGCAAGGTATTACGACTTACCTGAATTCTGTATCTGGATTCACACATGCTGCTATGTATTACTGCCATACCTGGATTCTGCATCTGGATTCACACACCCTGCTAGGTATTACAGCTTACCTGGATTCTGTATCTGGATTCACACATGCTGCTAGGTATTATGGCTTACCTGGATTCTGTATTGGGACTCACACACCCTGCTAGGAATTACGACTTACCTGGATTCTGTATCTGGATTCACACACCCTGCTCTGCCATACCTGGATTCTGTTTCTTGGCTCTGGCGCCCTCCTCAACTTCAACTCAAGATGTGCGTTGCCTCGGATGTGTCGCACCGTCTCCCGAATTTCTGCCGGTGCAGTCTCATTTTTCATTCCTTTCCGCAAAGTGGTGCAGACCCAATTTCCAAGTCAAATGGGGCCGCTTAGCCTAGCCTTCCGTCCCGGTGATCTAAAGAGACGCGGGATGTCAAATAGAGTTTGGAACGTTGCAAGTTTTTAGGACTCCGAGCACCATTGGGCAGGATTTGATTGCCCGGCTTCCATGCTGGGAGGGGTTCCCCCCTCCCAAGATGGGCTTAAGGTAGCGATAACCAAAAATAGAGGGCAAAACGATCGAATCAGACGACGCTAAGAGGGAAGCAAATGATGCAGCAAAGACTGCGGTCTGGAGGAGAATACTGATGACTTGGGGACCCCTCCGACCATACGGGCCTGTAGCAATGTTTATGGATAAAAAGCTGAGTGGAAGAAAGAGATGACAGAGTAGCAGACAGTGGAGCACAGAGAGGCTTAATCACAGACCAGAGGAGGAAGGGATGAGCTGTGATCCAGGATTTCGGGTCCTGGCTGTCGATATTTTTTTGTTTCCACAGAGATGCCATCAACAGATTTGGGTTTGGAAACAAGGAAATGACAAGAGCCGGTGCGGTGTAGTGGTTAGAGTGTCAGGCTAGGATCAAGCTAGCCCTGGTTCCAATCCCTGCTCAGCCATGGACACTCCCAGCATACCTTGCAGCGGTGGCAGCGGCAGCAGAGGAGGAGGAGGAGGAGGAGGAGGAGGAGGAGGAGGAGACGTTTGGATTCATACCCCACCTTTCTCTCCTGTAAGGAGACTCAAGGTGGCTTACAAGCTCCTTTCCCTTCCTCTCCCCACAACAGACACCTTGGCGGGACTGAGAGAATTCTGAAGAACTGTGACTAGCCCAAGGTCACCCAGCAGGAACGTAGGAGTGCGGGAACAAATCTGATTGACCAGATAAGAGTCCACTGCTCAGGTGGAGGAGTGGGGAACCGAACCCAGTTCTTCAGATTGGAATCCACCTGCTCTTAACCACTACACCACGCTGACAGGACTTACACGGTTCTCTTGTTGTCCGTTTTGTCCTTGCAACACCCCAGTCAGCCAGTCAGAAATCCTGCTGGGCAAAAGCCACACTGGCCTTTTCCCCGGCCCATTTCCCAAGATGTTTGAGTTGGTTCACTGCCGTTATAAGATGATTCCCTTAGGGCAGTGGTGGCGAACCTATGGCACAGGTGCCAGAGGTGGCACTCAGAGCCCTCTCTGTGGGCACGCACAAACAGAGTCGCGCCCCCTCCCCCCACACACATCTAGGCTGGCCTGGGCCGCTGGGCTGGATTCTTAGCATTAAACCTAAGACCTAGTTTTGGGGAAGCAGTGTAGGTAACCCTGTAAAGCGCTGTTAAACCCCACTGGTTTTCATGCGAAGAACTAAAGTGTGATCCTTTGCCTGGGAGGAAGCTTGGTTGCTGGCAATGGGGCTTGCTTATGAGTAAACCCTCCTAGGGTTGTGATTCACCCGTTGGAAGAGTTGCACGGTTGCTTCAAAGCAAAGCCACCAACGACCACCAAGCTTACTCCCGAGTAACGCACGCCTCGGAGCCAACCATTTTTTCTAAACTAAAACCTCAGTATTCAGGTTAAATTGCCATGTTGGCACTTTGCGATAAATAAGTGGGTTTTGGGTTGCAGTTTGGGCACTCGGTCTCGAAAAGGTTCGCCATAACTGCCTTAGGGACAGACTTGGCTGGCCTTCAGGTATGGGCGCAGCCTTGGAGTACCAAGCTGTCCCCTGTTTTCAGATGACGCTCCTCTTTTTGGCCTCCTGCCCTTTGAAGTTTCTGGGTTCCAATTCTGACCAGTGAAATTCGTGGTAGGTTCTGGATTCCTGAGCAGCCACAGAGGATCCAGAGCTTCCCACTGTGAGAAAAAGACCGCCTCCAGCTATCCAAGGCTGTATGGCAGTGATGGCGAACCTTTTCGAGACCGAGTGCCCAAATTACTACCCAAAACCCACTTATTTATTGCAAAGTGCCAATTTGGCAATTTAACCTGAATACTGGGGTTTTAGTGTAGAAAAACAGTTGGCTCCGAGGCGTGCGTTACTCGGGAGTAAGCTTGGTGGTAGTCGGTGGCTTTGCTTTGAAGCAACCGTGCAACTCTTCCAACGGGTGAATCACAACCCTAGGAGGGTTTACTCAGAAGCAAGCCTCATTGCCAGCAACCGAGCTTACTCCCAGGGAAAGGATTGCGCTTTAGTTCTTCACATGAATATCAGTGGGGTTTAACAGCACTTAACAGGGTTACCTACACTGCTTCCCCAAAACTAGATCTTAGGTTTAATGCTGATAATCAAACCCAGTGGCCCAGGCCAGCCTAGATGGGGGGGGGCATTCTGTTTGTGCGTGCCCACAGAGAGGGCTCTGAGTGCCACCTTTGGCCCCCATGCCGTAGGTTCGCCACCACTGCTGTGCGGCGTAAATTATAGAAGGCGATCCATCAGAAGTGGAAGCCGACAACTTCCTTAGCCCCTGGATAGCAGAAAAAGCCAGCGCTCAGGGGAGTTGTGTTTCTCTCTCAATTACAGTAATTATATGTAAATTTGCATCTCTTGACTGTAAATTAGCATATGCAAATATTGTCCTCCCTCGGCCTCTATTGGCATCCTTTTTGGAGAGCTCTTGTGTTCGTTTTTTGGCCTCCCATTGTGGACTTCCCTTAGGAGTGACCTTATTAAAGACAGCCAGAGCGATGTTATAAGCGCGCATCTGGAAGTTTAAGGCGGATGCAGAAGATTAATTTGTGGCAATGTCTGGGGACAAGGAGTTATGGAGCGAGAAATCTTTCTAAGGCCAGACAAGGCCCCGGTGTTTGTTTCCCACCCTGCATCTCACCAGAGTCACCGTTCCCCGCGCCCACGACGAATCCCGCTTTTGTCTTGATCGCCGTACGAGATGGTAGTCGTCCAGAAAATGGCGGGCGTTTACGTGGGGTTGGGCGGTATATAAATACGGAGTGAGCAAAACGGATAGTTTTGTTTGTTCGGCTTTTATCTAATTTAATAGCTTCTGGGCGAGCAATTAGTCTCTGTAACAGAAGCGAGGAAGCAACATTAGGGTAATTGCTTGCACGATATTGGACTCGGTGCTACATAACACCACCCCAGAAAACTTGCAAATTGGTTTTTTGTTGAGAAGAAGAATAGTTTGGATTTATACCCCCCCCCCCCGCTTTCTCTCCGGTAAGGAGACTTAAAGGGGCGTTCAATCTCCTCTCCCTCTCCCCCCACAACAAACACCCTGTGAGGTGGGTGGGGCTGAGAGAGCGCCGAAGAACTGTGACTAGCCCAACATCACCCAGCTGGCATGTGTTGGGAGTGCACAAGCTACTCCAGTTCACCAGATAAGCCTCCACAGTTGAAGTGGCAGAGCAGGGAATCAAACCCGGTTCTCCAGATTAGAGTGCACCTGCTCTTAACCACTACACCCCGCTGGCTCTCCAGGTGATGTTGAAGGTCCTGATATTCTGGAGAGAGGCTTCCAACCAGAGTAGACAACGCTGACTTGAATGGACCAAGTGTCTCATTCATTATAAAGCGGCTTCCTGAGTTCATGTATTGTAGGGGAGGGACCATGACTCTGAGGTCCGGTCCCCCATATCTCCAGCTAAAAGATCTGTGAGCATGCGATGTGAAAGACCTCAGACGGAAACCCTGCAGAGCCCCTGCCTGTCTGAGCAGCCAACGTTTGAAAGCTTCCCACGTTCCTGTGGTTACTGTAAGTCATTTTCAGAGGATGCCTCATGCCTTTTTGTGGCTGTCCTGATTGTGTTGCACTGACGGCAATCGAATCAGCAACCTCCCCCAAGTATTCCTCTTTTTCAAACTCTAAAAGGACAGCGTTGGTCAGTCCGTTCACCAGCTCTTTCTATAAGGCTGGGGTCGGCAGGGACCTGAAGGCATTACAAAGCTCAGCATGACAAAGCCCAATAGTAGTAGTAGTAGTAGTAGTAGTAGTAGGAGGAGGAGGAGGAGGAGGAGGAGGAGGTGGAGGAGGAGGAGGAGGAGGAGGAGTAGTTTGGATTTATATCCCCCCTTTCTCTCCTGCAGGAGACTCAAAGGGGCTTACAATCTCCTTGCCCTTCCCCTTTCACAACAAACTCCCTGTGAGGTAGGTGGGGCTGAGAGAGCTCCGAGAAGCTGTGACTAGCCCAAGGTCACCCAGCTGGCGTGTGTGGGAGCGTACAGGCTAATCTGAATTCTCCAGAGAAGCCTCCACAGCTCAGGCGGCAGAGCTGGGAATCAAACCCGGTTCCTCCAGATTAGATACACGAGCTGTTAACCTCCTACGCTTGAGGCGCTTGAGGGAGAGTTGTGTGAGCAGGAATCCCCCTTTTCTCCTCACTGTTGTGTGGCCACAGCTGGCCAGATGTGGGCCTGCGTCACAGCTACCATCTGCAATGGTAGCACCTGCCACCGTAGAGCCAGCGTTTGTGTGAATGAAAGGAAACGGTGGCAGCCATTTTGTGGCGGACTCTTCCATTTGCAGCAGCCATTTTGTGGCGGACTCTTCCATTTGCGGCAGCCATTTTGTGGCGGACTCTTCCATTTGCGGCAGCCATTTTGTGGCGGACGCTTCCATTTGCGGCAGCCATTTTGTGGTGGACTCTTCCATTTGCGGTGGCCATTTTGTGGCCGGCTCTGCCTCTGGCGGCAACCGTTTTGTGGCTGCGCCCGCCATGTTGTGTTTGAATTACGCATGGTGCCTGCAGGCATAAGATGTTTGTGGACCCCCATCCTGGAGCAAATGTAAGCTATTTTTAGGGGGGGGGGGTTGCGCAGGCTGGCCCTATCCTGCCGTTCTCTGCGAAGACAATCTGAGGAAGAAATAGCCGACTTGTTTTGAAAGATGTAAAACCTGACTGCAGTGCCCTGGATAAGCCTTAATGATGGGCTTTTTTGGGAGGTAATGCCGAAGACTCTCCGGAGGGGGTTTCGTGGCCGGCCTCCTCCGGCAAGAGAGTCTTTATCCTTCTGTAATCAGCCCCCCCTCCCCTGTTATTACTGACAGAATTAGTGCCCGCTTATCGGCTTCTTCCTTTGCAATTTGGCGGCTGCGGCTTAATCCCGCGGCAAACATGTAATCTTCCTTTTCAGGCGGCCCGAGTCTCTGGTCCAGATTAAAGCGGAACAGCCCCGGCCTTGCCACCTCTGCCGAGCGACGCCCCCGCGGATGACGCTACGCGGAGCGTGAAATCCGGAGATCACAGACCGAATCCGAGTCCCTGCGAACGAAAGGAACAGACTGGTGCTTTGCGCCTACGGGAGTGAGCGAAAACCTCAAATCAAACAGACCGACCGGAAGCGTCGAAGGGCTTCAGGTCTGGCTCTTTCACAGCAAGTTATAACTTGACTGTAAGGTGAGACCTAGAAGAAGAAGAAGAAGAAGAAGAAGAAGAAGAAGAAGAAGAAGAAGAAGGAGACTCAAAGGGGCTTACAATCTCCTTGCCCTTCCCCCCTTACAACAAACACCCTGTGAGGTGGGTGGGGCTGAGAGAGCTCCGAGAAGCTGTGACTAGCCCAAGGTCACCCGGCTGGCGTGTGTGGGAGTGCACAGGCTAATCTGAATTCCCCAGAGAAGCCTCCACAGCTCAGGCGGCAGAGCTGGGAATCAAACCCGGTTCCTCCAGATTAGAGACACGAGCTCTTAACCTCCTACGCCACTGCTGCTCCTAGTAGGTATTGCAGCCAAGTAGTCAGGAGTAGAAGGAGTATGGATTTATATCCCCTTTTCTGTCCCGTAAGGAGACCCAAAGGGGCTTACAAAGTCCTTCCCCCTTCCCCCACAATAAACACCCTGTGTGGTAGGTGGGGCTGAGAGAGCTCTGAAGAACTGTGATTAGCCCAAGGTCACCCAGCTGACATGTGTCGGAGTGAACAAGCTAATCTTGTTCACCAGATAAGCTTCCACAGCTCAAGTGGCAGAGTGGGGAACCAAACCCAGTTCTCCAATTAGAGCGCACCTGCTCTTAACCACTACACCACTGTGGCTGACTATCTGCATCGGGATCTCCAAAGTGGTGCCTGTGGGTCCCGCCGACACCTTTTCCGGTACCTGCCGAGTGTTTTTAAGAAGTGAGTGGGAGTCATAAGGGCTTTTGCCCAGCAAGTCTTCTGATTGGTCAGAGAAGATTTGATTGACTGGGCTGATTTTTGAAAAATGCTGTTTTGACAGTGGCTGCCACAAACAACGTATGGATCTTCACTGCATGACTGAGACCCCTTCTGCACATGCGGAATAATGCACTTCCAATGGGGTTTACTGAGTGGAATAGCAAAATCCACTTGCAAATATTTGTGAAAGTGGGTTGAAAGTGCATTATTCTGCATGTGCGGAAGGGGCCTCAGTCTAACCACTATACCAGGATAGCTGTCATGCGTAATGTACTTAATTTAGTGTCGGATAAACAAGGAAGTGGTCTCTGTCAAAGAATCAGGAGAGGGGGTTGCTGGGCAAAAGCCCTTATGACTCCCACCCACTTCTTAAAAACACTCGGCAGGTACCGGAAAAGGTGTCGACGGGACCCACGGGCACCATTTTGGAGATCCCGATGCAGACGGTCAGCCAGTGTGGCGTAGTGGTTAACAGCAGGTGCACTCTAATCTGGAGAACTGGGTTTGATTCCCCGCTCTGCCACTTGAGCTGTGGAGGCTTATCTGGGGAATTCAGATTAGCCTGTGCACTCCGACACACGCCAGCTGGGTGACCTTGGGCTAGTCACAGTTCTTCAGAGCTCACTCAGCCCTACCTACCTCTCAGGGTGTTTGTTGTGAGGGGGGAAGGGCAAGGAGATTATAAGCCCCTTTGAGTCTCCTATAGGAGAGAAAGGGGGGATATAAATCCAAACTCTTCTCTTCTTCTTCTAGGGACACTCCCAAAGGGACACTCTTGTTGGGAGAGAGAACTGTGGAGGCTTATCTGGTGAACCAGATTAGCTTGTGCACTCCGACACATGTCAGCTGGGTGACCTTGGGCTAGTCACACTTCTTCGGAGCTCTCTCAGCCTCACCTACCACACAGGGTGTTTGTTGTGGGGGAAGGGGGAAGGCGTTTGTAAGCCCCTTTTTTTTGGCCAGTAGGACATCACTCTTCTCTTTCCTGGCACGATGTTTTCCTTGACAGACGATACGTGTAGCTTCGGACAGTTCTTTCAAACCTTTGGCTTCGCTTCGCTGCGTCTGAGTGATGGAGAAAAGCTAATTAAAGAACTGATTTAAAAAGAAAAATCGCCCACCAGTCTTGCAAAACTGATTTTACGGTTTGTTTATTGGTGGGGCCAAATGGAAGAGATAGCAACGGGGAAAACAATAGTCGGCTGGCCATCCTTGGGCTTTGCTCGGAGACAGAATTAGCAGCGATTTAAGCTTTCGGGCCTGTCGCGGCAGCCCTGCTGCTTTAACTCCAGGTTTTGGAAGCAAGCTTGAATCGAAAAAGGGTTGCTGGTTGATCTTGGAGTATGACCCAGTTATCACAGCACCGGAGCCCAAAGATTTCCTTCACAGAATTTGTTTTGATGTCAAGTGAGTGGAAAGATTAATTTAGGATGGTTGCTTCACGCAAAACGATGATCACCCCATGTTGGAAACGGTGACAAGTCCACATAGTGACACACATATTCAAAGAATAATTGAGTCCAGGCTCAGAAAGGGACTTCAGAGGGCATCCCTATGTGACCCGTGGAAGACACTTAGCATTTCTGGTGCTCCTTGGCCCCAAGTACATTTGGCTGGCTTCAACCAGAGCCAGGGCCTTTTTGGCCTTGGCCCCATCTGGTGGAACTCATGAAGATTGCTGGTTGACCATGGGCTAGTCACAGTTCGCTCAGACCTGTCTCAGCCCCACCTACCTCACAAGGTGTCTGTTGTGGGGAGAGGAAGGGAAAGGAGTTTTTAAGGAGAGAAAGGTGAGGTATAAATCCAAACTCTCCTCCTTCTCCCCTCCCCTCCCCTCCCCTCCCCTCCCCTCCCCCTCTTCTTCTTCTTCTTCTTCTTCTTCTTCTTCTTCTTCTTCTTCTTCTTCTTCTTCTTCTTCTTCTTCTTCTTCTTCTTCTTCTTCTTCTTCTTCTTCTTCTTCTTCTTCTTCTTCTTCTTCTTCTTCTTCTTCTTCTTCTTCTTCTTCTTCTTCTTCTTCACATCAGGACCCTGCAGGATTTTAACCAGTTCCACAGGTCCTAAAAGATGTTCTACTGGGCCGTTGGTTGGAGCAACCATGGATCCATTCCATCTTTCTGACCTCTTGTCCTCCGCCCTTCCCTTAGGCTGGGGTCGTGGCTGAGATGGTGCATCTGGCCCAAGATCACCCAGCAAGCTTTCATGGTACACGTGTGTAATGTATTGTATGGTTTTAAGAGTCTGCAGCTGTTGCACTGTAATTGGTAATTAGTAAGTGTGTTATATTGAGCACAGCTGCAGAGTGATTTTAAGCTATGTGTGAGTAGCAGCTATGGAATAAAGTACTATGTTTTGTTCCTCCGACTCCTGTTTCTTGAGACATGACAATTGGCGACGAGGATAAACTTATGACGAGTCTAGCAAGTTTTGTGAAGCAAGGACTGTGAGTAAATTATGGCCTTTCAAGGGCAGCTGGAACAATTTAATTTGGAGTTTCCTTTGAAGTGGCAGAGTTATGAGGCCCGGTGGAATTTTTATCTTCTGGCAAATGGCATAACGGACCCAGAAAGGAAAAGAGCCGTGTTTTTGAGCCTCTCATCTGTGTGGTGAAGGGGTGTTTGACCTCGCCTCCAGCATTGATAAGCGTAAGAGACTTATCAACAACACAGCTTGTAGAAATACTGACTGCATTAAGGAACCATTTCATTCCCCCAACCGTCAGAAATAGCCAGGCGGAGTGTTTTTTATAAACGTGATCAGGAGGGGACTGAAAGCATTACGAATTATGTTGCAGTCTTACAGCGGTTGGCACAACAATGTAATTTCTCCAATTTGGAAGAAATGTTAAAGGGATCGTCTGGTCTGTGGCCTGAGAGAGGCACCATTGCAAAAGTTGCTGCTGGCAAAGACAGACTTGACTTTTTCAAGCGGCATACCAAGAAGCCTTGAATTTTGAACTTGCTGCAGCCTCTACTTTTCGGGAGGTGCGACAAGCCAGGAGCCCACAGAGATTGCAAACAGCTGGCGGTGGGACCAGACCCGGGTAATGGTGAAATTCGGAGACTGCAGCATGGTGCAATGAAGATGGGAAGACCACCACAACAGAGGGGGAGGATGTTAGCAGAGAAATGTATGAGTTGTGGTGGGCCCCATGAGAGAGAAAGGTGTAGAATTTAAAAAAGAGGCACAATGTTTCTGTTGTAATAGCGTTGGGGGCATATTGGGAGAGTGTGCAGAGAAAAAAGGCATCAGGGACCAAGAAGACATGTTCCCGGCTCATCACTACGCACTCTCTGGATGCACCTTACTGTCCCCATGTAGCTGGCTTGTTGGCCAACCCCCACATGAGCAGTGTGATGGTGTTTCACGCAGCTGATGTAATTAACCACGTGCAACCCGAGATTCAGCGTAAGTTGTCAGTGACTGTGAAGATCCAGGATGTCCCCGCTTGTGTGTGATGGAAGTGGATTCTGGGTCAGCGTGCTCCATCGTTTCATGGGACACTTATAAGAACATTTTGCCTGGGGTGATTTGGACATTCAATCTTGTGACTTACCACTTACGGATTATCGGGACATAGGGTACCTGTGGTTGGCATGTGTAATGTCCATATAAAAAATATCATATGTTTGATGGATGTTTGAAATTGTTAATAGTGGAAGGAAGGCGGACCCGAGGAAAACCTCTTGGGGTTGGACTGGTTTGGGAGGTTGGGAAGTACAATTGCTGGAATTCATGAGGTTAGCAAGTTAACATGGGAGGTGCTAGTGGAAAAAATTTAAAGAGTGTGTGTTTGCTGAGGGACTGGGGGGCAGTATAAGGGTCCATCTATATCATTGTATCTTGATCCTTCAGTACCCCCAACACGTCTAAAATCATCGTATTCCATTTGCTTTGCGCTCTAAAGTGGATGCAGAACTAGATGGGTTATTGGAACAGGGAATATTGGAGCCAGTGGTAAATGCAAAGTGGGAAACTCCAATTGTGACCCCCCTGAAAGGCCAATGGGGATGTGCGCATTTGTGCTGATTATAAGTGCACAATTAACAAGGCATTGCAGAAACATCCGTACCCAGTGCCAGTTGTCAGTCAGTTGTTAGCAACATTGGCAGGGGGAAAGAGTTTTGCACAAGAATTAGATCTAAGCGCGAGGCATACCAACAGCTGGAAGTGGATGATGCCACTGCAGAAGCCCAGACTATGGTGATGACTCACAGGGGGGGCAGTCAGAGTAAAGCGGCTGCAATTTGGAGTGAGTGTAGCTCCTGGGATATTCCAGAGTTTGATGGAAAGAAATATTAAAAAAAACTTGCCGGGAGTCATACCGTATGTTGACGATGTCAACGATAGTGGGTGCAACTGAGGAGGAACTGATGACACGAGATGCGAAAGTACTGCAGTGCTTCTCAGATGTAAGGTTGCGTGTCAAGCGTGAAAAAATGTGTGTTTGGAGTAAGCGCCAGTAGAGTTTTTGGGAATTACATGGTAGATGCAAGGGGAGTCCACCCGACGACATCAGCAAAGGTGAGGGCCATCCAGGATGCCCCAGCACCACAGTCAAAGCAAGAACTACAGGCATTTTTGGGATTACTAGAATTTTTACCATTCATTCTTAAAGCATAAGGCCACAGTGGCAAGAGCCACTGCACCGTTTATTAGATAAGCGGGCAGTGTGGCAGTGGACAAGTCAGCATGAGAAGGCATTCCGAGATGTCAAAAGATTGTTGTCATCAGAAAGTGTATTGGTTCATTTTGATGATGAGAGGAAAGCCATTGATTTTTGGCGTCGCGATGCCTCCCCGTGTGGAGTTGGAGCAGTGTTGAGCCATCAGTTGGAGGATATCGCGGGAAGCTCCAATTGCGTGTCTAGGGCGTTGTCTTAGCGGAGGCGTGAATTATGCGCAAATGAATGAGGAAGGCATTAGCAATAGTGGCTGGGGTTAAGAAGTTTCATGATTACGATGATGTATGGGAGACCAGTTGTGATTGTTACAGACCATAGGCAGCTGCTGGGATGAGTTTCCTCAGAGCGCCAGACACCACATATATTGTCCCCTAGAATTCTGCGGTGGGCAATGTTCCTGAATGCATATGATTATGTCTTGCAGCACCAGTCGGGAAAGAGAATTGGGCATGTAGATGCGTTGAGTAAACTGCCGGTACAAAGGGAGGAGGAAGATCATTTCCCACTTTTGCAGGTTTTGCTGTTGGCATCGTTATCAGAGCCTCCCGTGCAAGCGGCAGACATAGCAGCAAGGTCAGCTAACGCCCCAGCGCTTGCCCGAGTTTTGAAATGGGCATGGAAGGGTTGGCCATTGGGTAAGTTAGAGGAAAAAAAATTTAGACCATTTGGAATGAGGCAGCACGAGATATCCGTCCACAAGGGGTGCTTACTGTGGGGAAATAGAGTAGTGATCCCAGCAGCTTTAAGGATTAGGGTGCTGGAGGCCTTGCATGTAGGGCACCCTGGAATAGTGAGAATGAAGGCATTGACGTAGTTATGTGTGGTGGCCAAAGATGGATAGCGAAATATAGAAGAATGGGTGGCCAGGTGCAGGGAGTGTCAGATAACTTGTGACCTGCCCCACCTCGAGGCCCCTACCTATCAATGGGGAGTCCACAAAAAGGCCGTGGTCAAGGGTACATATTGATTTTGCAGGGCCTTTCCAGGGCCAAGTGTTTCTCATTGTAGTGGATTCATATTCCAAATGGCTAGAAGTAGTGCCAGTAATGTCAATGACATCACAAACAGTAATTAGGGCACTGCGTAAGTTATTTACAACCCGTAGCCTCCAGGATACGATGGTATCGGATAATGGGACAGCGTTTGTATCTAAGGAGTTTAGAGTATTCCTGGCTAATGGTGTTATTAAGCCAGGTTACCTCGGCCCCTTTTCATCCGACTACGAATGGGCAGGCAGAAAGGATGGTCGCGTACAACAATGGATGCATTGCGGCGAATAGTAGAGAGGGATTGGCACCGTCGGTTGGCTAATTTTTTGTTAACACAGCACATAACACCGTGCACAGCCACCGGGAGGAGTCCTGCGGAGTTGCTAATGAATCGGAAAACTTACGGCGTTGCTGGACCGAATGCATCCCGATTCAGTTGATGATGGAGTCCTTGAAAAGAAGACCAAAGTGTTGAAAGCACCTCGGACATTTGTTGATAGGGATATTACGGTGTATGTCCGAAATTATGGAGCAGGTCCCGTGTTGGGTCCCAGCAGTTGTGAGGCATGTAGGGCCCTTGTCTTATAGGGTGGAAACTGAAGAAGGGCAGGTGATCACGCAGACATGTTGACCAAGTAAAGGAGGAAGAGTGCCAGGTCCAACAGTAGATCAGGAACCCCAGGTCCTTGAGGAGTCTAGGGAGTAAGGGGGCAGATGGAGCTGCAGGATGAGGAAGCAGTAAATAGTCGAATTGTCCCCGAGGAACCTGGGGCGTTAAAGAGCGCAGAGCGGAGATGCAGGATATAAGGAAGCAGCAAAGGGTCCAATTGTTTTTGCAGAACCAGGAACAAACACAGACTCAGGAGCCAGAAGAATTTCAGAGACGATAAGCAGCGAAAGAGAATCCCACCAGATTATTACAGGAGTTAGGGGGAAGGGGTCTTAATGTATTGTATGGTTTACTTGGGAGTCTGCAGCTGTTGCACTGTAATTGGTAATTAGTAAGTGTGTTATATTGAGCACAGCTGCAGAGTGATTTTAAGCTATGTGTGAGTAGCAGCTATGGAATAAAGTACTATGTTTTGTTCCTCCGACTCCTGTTTCTTGAGACATGACACGTGGGAATTCGAACCTGGGTTTCCCAGATCCTAGTCCCGTGGTGGCGAACCTTTGGCACTCCAGATGTTATGGACTACAATTCCCATCAGCCCCTGCCAGCATGGCCAATTGGCAGGGGCTGATGGGGAATAGCAATCCTGCTGGAGTATAAAATTACGCCACCATAATCAATATCTTAACCGCTGCACCATGCTGGCTTTCACGTATACTTTTACAGAAGGTATAAAATGGAACCGTTCAGGAGGACATATAATTTTTATAAAAGGAATAGGGCCTTAGTAAAATGGAACTCTGCCGGGAAAGGCACTTTACAAACAAGTTAAAAAGTTTCAATTTTAATTGCTTGCAGAATTTTTAAAAGGCTGTTTTCTTCTCCTCCCTTCTTCATCTGGGATTGTTTATTGGATGTGTTTTACTGTTTGTGTTTTCATCATTCTCTAACTGTGACATCCAGTTTATTGGATATTGTTCTCTAACTGCGCAATCCAGTTTATGCAACGTATTAGACTGTTTCCATGTCCTTGTTCTTTAATTGTGCAATCCAACTCTATCGTGTCATTCATTGCATGCATTATATCGTTTTCGTTGCTTTTTTAAAAAAAATAACTGTAATCTGCTTTCTCCCTGACTTGACTAGCTCAGATCTCAGAAGCTTAGGAGGGTTGGCTGTGGTTAGTACTTGGATGGGACACCTCCAAGAATCATAGAATTATAGAGTTGGAAGGGGCACCCAAGGGCCATCTAGTCCAACCCCCTACAATGCAGGAACACATATTCAAAGCACTCCTGACAGATGGCCATCCAGCCTTTCTTTAAAAACCTCCAAAGAAGGAGACTCCACCGCCCTCTGAGGCAGTGTATTCCACTATTGAACAGCCCTCTCCGTCAGGAGGTTTTTCCAGAAGTTTAGGTGGAATCTCTTTTCCTTCCCCTTGAACCCATGACTCCTGGTCCTAGGAAGCTTTGACCTTTGGAACTGCTTACCCTGAAAGTATTGTTGGGCTCCAAGGTGCTGCTGAACCCCAATCGAGCTCTTCTACTGCAGACATCCACAGCTACCCTCCAAGACTATCTCAAAGTTGTACTGTCGAAGGCTTTGACACCTAGATTCAACTGGTTGTGGTGGGTTTTCTGGGCTGTGTGGCCGTGGTCTGGTAGATCTTATCCCTGACGTTTCGCCTGCATCTGTGGCCGGCATCTTCAGAGGTGTGTCACAGAGACTCTCCATGTTTGGGACTCTTTAGTTTGGAGAGGAGATGTCCGAGGGGGAATATGATTGAAGTCTATAAAATTATGCATGGGGTAGAAAATGTTGACTGAGAGAAATTTTTCCCTCTTTCTCACAATACTAAAACCAGGGGGCATCCATTGAAAATGCTGGGGCGAAGAATAAGGACTACTAAAAAGAAACACTTCTTCATGCAACGTGTGATTGGTGTTTGGCATATGCTGCCACAGGAGGTGGTGATGGCCACTAACCTGGATAGCTTTAAAAGGGGCTTGGACAGATTTGAGAAGTCGATTTATGGCTACCAATCTTGATCCTCCTTGATCTGAGATTGCAGCGCCTTAGCAGACCAGGTGCTCGGGAGCAGCAGCAGCAGAAGTCGTACTTTCCTGCCTCCTGCATGTGTCCCAAAGGCCTGGTGGGCCACTGCGAGTAGCTGAGTGCAGGACTAGATGGACTCTGGTCTGATCCAGCAGGCTCTTTCTTATGTTCTTTCTTCGTATGATGCAGTGAGCTCCCACTCAAAAAACCTTCAGTGGGAATAAATGTTAGTCTTTAACATACCACCACATTCCTGTTTTAGTTTTGCTATCTAGAAGAGCTTGTTAGATTGCGTAATGCAGCGTGAAGCAAAAGCATGCCCTGCTACGAACGCCGTCTTACTGAAGACCCAGTTCCCTTGGAGAAAATAGAGAAAATAGCATACTTGTCAAGCTCCCTCCCCTCCCCAGCCCCGCCCTCCCCAGGAACTTCCCAATCCAGAATTGAACACCTTGACGCAAGTGTTGCATCTCCTTGCAGCAGTGGTGTAGGAGGCTAAGAGCTCATGTATCTAATCTGGAGGAACCGGGTTTGATTCCCAGCTCTGCCGCCCACAGGCTATGGAGGCTTAGCTGGGGGGGAGTCAGGTCCAGCCTGGACAGCCCACACCGCCAACTGGGTGATCTTGGGCCTGATCTGCAACTTCTCAGACTCTCTCAGTACCACCTCTGGGGTGTTTGTTGTTAGGGGCAAAGGAGATTGTAAGCCCTTTGAGTCTCCTGCAGGGGAGAGGGGGGTCTCGTCAACTCTCCTCCTCCTCCTCCCCCTCCTCTCCTCCTCCTCCTCCCCTCCTCCTCCTCCTCCTCCTCCTCCTCCTCCTCCCATGGCATGAATGGTCACTTGAACAAAGTTCTTTGGTCCATCCCGAGACCCGTAAAACTTGCTCTAGAATCGTCCGGCCTTTGCAGACATTCTCTCTCCTCCTCTCCTCCCCGTTTGCCAAGCAGCTACCTGGATGCAAGACGGTACCCTTGCCTGGTGCTCTAATTCCCCCTTACCTTTCTGGAAGGAAGGGGTCTCGTTGCTATGGCAACCGGCATTCGGAAACCGCTGGCTGGCTCTGCCACCTGCGTTCCCCGGCACTGCTGCACTGATTTAAAAGGAGTTACTTTTAAAATTTGCACTCCACGGTAATCTGGGTGATTAGGGATAAGCACGCATGTAAGAGACGAAAAGGGGGGGGGGGAGATGGCAGAGGGGTGCCGGCGTAGCCCCGCAGCTTTGGAAAATGCCAGGGGCAATCAGTCAGATTAAGAGTGCCTCTTCTCGGCTCTGCTGCCCTCCAAACTGTTTACTTGTTTACGCCGGCCCCCTCCTGTCCCCCTGTCGGGGTGAAATCAGAATTCCGGGCCCGCTGAATAATGAGCCTTCCTCGAATTAATGGCATCTCACTCACAGCCTGCCGCTCCCTTCGCCTTCACCTGCTTCCAAGTTCTGGAGGAAAATATTTTCAGCCAAACAAGCAAGTCCTTGAAAATCTGGAGCAGCCCCGGAGACAACAGCCCGCGGCTTTCGGCGGAACACTGGAAGCGTTCGGTTCAAATGAGCCTGAAGCAGCTAGGGACTGGATACTGAGTCCCGCCTCACAGGGAACAAAGCAGTAAGATTGCCATATGAGTTGGTGGAACTAGCAAAGGGCTAGTTCTATCAGCAGAGTTTAAAGCGGAGCTACTCTGGTAAGATGAGAAGGTCTATAGGAGCAGCAGTGGCGTAGGAGGTTAAGAGCGCATGTATCTAATCTGATTCCCAGCTCTGCCGTTTGATTCCCAGCTCTGCCACCTGAGCTGTGGAGGCTTATCTGGGGAATTCAGGTTAGCCTGTACACTCCCACACATGCCAGCTGGGTGACCTTGGGCTAGTCACAGCTTCTCGGGTAGCCACCTACCTCACAGGGTGTTTGTTGTGAGGGGGGAAGGGCAAGGAGATTGTCAGCCCCTTTGAGTCTCCTGCAGGAGAGAAAGGAGGGATATAAGTCCAACCTCCTCCTCCTCCTCCTCCTCCTCCTCCTCCTCCTCCTCCTCCTCCTCCTCTTCTTCTTCTTCTTCTTCTTCTTCTTCTTCTTCTTCTTCTTCTTCTTCTTCTTCTTCTTCTTCTTCTTCTTCTTCTTCTTCTTCTTCTTCTTCTTCTTCTTCTTCTTCTTCTTCTTCTTCTTCTTCTTCTTCTTCTTCTTCTTCTTCTTCTTCTTCTTCTTCTATAGTCTTCTTGCACTCACTGCAGATTTCTACCACTCTGGAAAAGAATACTCTCCACGCAAGATGTTCTTTCCATAGGAAGGTTTTACTTTGGCAGTTGCAAGGTTACACAAGTCTATGCTATGCAAGACCATAAAGCTATACAGAACTCTTCAGCAAGAACAAAGTTGAACGCACACTGAACTACACTCTCAACTTAGACTCAGAACTGAGCTCTGCATATACAATGCATTGTTTATACATCCAACAAGGATAATTTCCCCCCGGCAACAGCCTTTCATTGGTCTAGAGTCACAGTTGAACTCACCAATCAAGTTAAAGGTCAACTGTAGCCACTTGCCCATCACTGGATGGCGAACCTTTTCGAGACTGAGTGCCCAAACTGCAACCCAAAACCCACTTATTTATCGCAAAGTGCCAACACGGCAATTTAACCTGAATACTGAGGTTTTAGTTTAGAAAAAATGGTTGGCTCTGAGGCGTGCGTTACTCGGGAGTACACTTGGTGGTAGTTGGTGGCTTTGCTTTGAAGCAACCATGCAGCTCTTCCAACGGGTGAATCACGACCCTAGGAGGGTTTACTCAGAAGCAAGCCCCATTGCCAGCAACCGAGCTTACTCCCAGGTAAAGGATCGTGCTGTAGTTCTTCCCATGAAAATCTGTGGGGTTTAACAATGCTTAACAGGGTTATCTACACTGCTTCCCCAATACTAGGTCTTAGGTTTAATGTTAATAATCGAACCCAGCGGCCCAGGCCAGCCTAGATGTGTGTGTGTGGGGGGGCACTCTGTTTGCGCGTGTCCACAGAGAGGGCTCTCTGGCACCCGTGCCATAGGTCCACCACCATTGCTCGAGACAGACTTTCTCCGGCCTTTGTTGGGCAAACTTCTGCTGATAAGAAGATGAACCTTGTGTGAACCTTTCTTTTTATATATATATCATGACGAGTTCCGCCAACTCTCGGAGGGCAAGAGATCCCACCTGTTACTTCCAGACTGGATGCAGGACTAGATGGACCAATGGCCTGATCCAGCAGATCTCCTCTTCTTACTACTAGCCAAGAGTGGTGGGAGAATGAAGGAGAATGCAGTGGAAATCTGATATCAGCACCCTGGACAGCACATGGTGAAGGTGGCCTCTGATGGACCTCTCCACCATGAGTCTGTCCTTTCCGTCTTGAAGTCAAGAACACAATTCATACCATACTTTTAACTGGGATCAACCAAATGACACTTAACAGCGTGAGCTTGGAAGTTCCCCAGAACTCATGAATTGTGTCCTTGGCTTCCTGATTGTACTTTTGGAAAGACACGGCTGTAAAGAGCTCCTTCCTGCCTTGGTCTCTGTGCTTCTCAGCAGGCATCCCAACGCAGGAAGGAGAACAGTTCAAATTCTTGTTGCGTAGTGACCCTGCACAGGCTGTGTGTGATCTGTCCAGGGCTAATACAGTTGTTGAAAAGGTTTTCTGTTTGGGAGAAGGGAACGCCTCCTCGCTTATTTCAGGGGAAGGAAACGCTCCCCTAACAGATGGCAGACGCTAACCTGAAATGGATAAAGTTTCATAAAACTCCAGCGGACTTTCCAAGGAAGTGTCTCTTTATGGAAACCGGAGAGAAAAATTAAGTATCAAACCGTAGGGCTGCAATTTTTCATTGGGGGAAAAAAATTACAATGCAATCTAGTGTCGGGCTTTTCAGCGAAACCTTCGGACGCCCTTGATCGTTGCAGGGGTTGGCAGGAATGATAAATGGGCAAGTGAAACTACAGTTTGCCAGACAGCCCCTTTGCCAGAAGCAGACGAAGGGTTAATGTTAGGAATGGAGAAAGGGGAAGGGACTTTGATAGATTTGGGGATGATCTTTTAGCTCAATCCAGCCACATGGCAAAAGGGGGCATTTCAACTGAGGGCAGAGGCGTACAGTGGGAAAATGGCGCCCGGGGACAGCAGTTCTCTGGGTGCCCCCCCACTATGCCAGGGGGTGGGGCTCAGGCACCCCCCATCCTCCTGAGCCTCGCCCCCACTCCCGACTCACAGCCGGCAGTCCCTTCTGCCCTCCCCTCTGGGGAAAGCAGAAGGAACTGAAATGCTCCCTCCTTGGCTCCTTTGCTTTTATAAGCACGGGGGTGGGTCTTGGGGGCGGAGCTGTCTTCCTGGTCATGTGGAGGGCCGATTTTGCGCCCCCCACGTGACCAGATTAGTGGCGCCCAGGGACAGAAGGTCCCTGTCCCTAGGCAGACACGTCACTGACTGAGGGATGGGTTGGGTGGAATTATGGGGCAATTGGATAATGCATGTTCACAATACTGGCTCAAAACTTCTCCAGTTTTGACAACCAGCGTGGTGTCGTGGTTAAGAGCAGGTGGATTCTAATCTGGAGAACTGGGTTTGATTCCCCACTCCTCCACCTGAGTGGCGGAGACTTATGTGGTGAACCACATGTGTTTCTGCACTCCTACGTTCTTGCTGGGTGACCTTGGGCTAGTCACACTTCTCTACAAACTCTCTTGGGCTCCATCTACCTCGCAAGGTGTCTGTTGTAGAGAGAGGAAGGGAAAGGAGCTTGTAGACCACTTTGAGTCTCCTTACAGGAGAGAAAGGTGAGATATACATCCAAACTCTTCTTCTTCTTCTTCAGTTCTAGAAGAACAAAAGAGAGGGAGCGACCGAGTGACCTCACCAGAAGGTCAACAGGACCTCAGAAAGGGCTCAAACTATGTCAAATTCTTTGAAATGGAGATGCATGATCCTGGATTTGAGTAAATAAAAGAGAACCCCGCTGGAACAGCTTTTCTATGCCCTTCTGAACAAAGTTAAGCCCTTTGAAGCCCATTGAAGTCAATGGACTTAGGAGGCTGCAACTCTTTTTGGACTTCACTGTAAAAATTCAGGAATGTTATATCTCGGACCTTAAACCAATAAACAGACTCTGGATTCTTCATCAGAAGTGTTTATTGAAAGCAATGAGTCCGTAGCTTGAGAAATCCATTCTGGGGAATCTGGCGTTCCTAGGTTGTTTTATTCCTGCTCAATTTCCCCCTCCCCTCCCGGTTGTTTCCCAAAAAGAGAGATCCAAGTCAACGAAGAAGAAGAAGGAGAAGAAGGAGAAGAAGAAGAAGAGGAGGAGGAGGAGGAGGAGGAGGAGGAGGAGTTTGGATTTATACCCCAC
Source organism: Sphaerodactylus townsendi (assembly GCF_021028975.2). Lineage (NCBI taxonomy): Eukaryota > Metazoa > Chordata > Lepidosauria > Squamata > Sphaerodactylidae > Sphaerodactylus > Sphaerodactylus townsendi. The sequence goes on from NC_059441.1 coordinate 13,969,710, forward strand.
CTTTCTCTCCTGTAGGAGACTCAAAGGGGCTTACAGTCTCCTTTCCCTTCCCCCCTCACAACAAATGCCCTGTGAGGTGGGTGGGGCTGAGAGAGCTCCAAAAAGCTGTGACCAGCCCAAGGTCACCCAGCTGGCGTGTGTGGGAGTGAACAGGCTAATCTGAATTCCCCAGATGAGCCTCCACAGCTCAGGCGGCAGAGCTGGGAATCAAACCCGGTCCCTCCAGATTAGAATGCACCTGCTCTTAACCACTACGCCACTGCTGCTCCCGCAAACAACGCAAGGTGATAATCAGGGTAGATATCCGACAAAGAAAACAAACGTCAGTCACCCAGGATGGAAAGGTTTGGAACAAAACGGTCCTGCAGCGACAACCTACAGTATCAAAAAAGAAACAAATGCAGACATCCCTATAGGAGCAGGACAATGGGAGATTCTTGACACATCAGTTCCAAGGGAGAGATTTTCAGAAGTGCTGCAAGCTCAAACAGACAGCATTTTTGAGTCAGGACAAAAAATTTACACAAATGGGGGGGGGGAAGCAAACATGAATACCCATTTCACTGCCCCCCCTCCCGCCAACACTGGCTTTCATTATTAAACAATGTCCCTTGATGATCTTCTTCTTATGACTGCCAATGAGATATACCGCCTCATAAAGCAAAGACTCTTTGAGCAGGACTACCAGAAACTGATGGCACGAGCAAATCAAACCTGCTCTCCAGTCCATCTGCATATTTTGCCTCATTTTCCCACTCCTGCTAACTATCTACATCTCCTACATGAGCCCGCTTTGAGACGTGCTGTCACCCTAGCCAGATGCAATGTTCTTCCTTCTACCAGACGATACAACAGAGAGCCCCATCTTCCATCCTCTGATAGATCTTGCACCTGCAATCCTGGTCTTGAAGAAACCGTCCATCCTGTTCTATTATATTGCCCTTTATATGCTGTAGAGCGGGAAAGACTACTTAATCCTCTCTTAGCTGATCTAGGCATGCTGTCAAAACTTTGTTCTTGTTAGACAGCGACTAAACTGTTACAAACTGCTAGATTCTTTTGTGTTGTCATCACTGAACATTCCCCAAATGCTTACCGTGTTTCCCCGAATATAAGACAGTGTCTTATATTAATTTTTGCTCCCAAAGATGTGCTATGTCTTATTTTCAGGGGATGTCTTATTTTTCCTGTGTTCTGTTTGTCGGGCATGGTTCCAAACAAAAACTTTGCTATGTCTTACTTTCGGGGGATGCCTTATATTTCGCACTTCAGCAAAACCTCTACTATGTCTTATTTTTCGGGGATGTCTTATATTAGGGGAAACAGGGTAGCAGACTCAATCCCAATTCAGTGTCTTAATATTCCAGCTCTCCTGATGCTTGGTTTTTTTTAAAAAAATTTTTACCAGCCAATTTTAATTTCCATTGTATAATTAATATATAATTAATTAATTATGGAAGGTTGAGGGGTTACCATCTGACCTCCTTTAATGACTCCGCTTCGGGGCGGCCGTAGGCTTTGAGCGATGCGGGAAAGTTTTGTTTTGCAATTCTCGCCATCACCAAATGTCGAGGTTGGAACAGTTGACTGGGTGGCGTCACCATCACTGGAAGGAGATTTTGGAAGTGTTTAGTGGATTTAGATTTAGAAACCTTTAATGGCGCGCACACACACACACACACACACACACATACATATATACATACATACATACATATATATATATATATATATATATATATACATACATACATACATACATACATACATACATACATACATACATACATACATACATACATACATATATATATATATATATATATATATATATATATATATATATTTATATATATGCTGCTCCTTATATATATATATATATATATATATATATATATATATATATATATACCATAACTCAACTATATATATATATATATATAACCTATAACATATATATGTAGCACTTGACATATATGTACACACACACACACACACATATGCCATTAAAGGTTTCTAAATCTAAATCCACTAAACACTTCCAAAATCTCCTTCCAGTGATGGTGACGCCACCCAGTCAACTGTTCCAACCTCGACATTTGGTGATGGCGAGAATTGCAAAACAAAACTTTCCCGCATCGCTCAAAGCCTACGGCCGCCCCGAAGCGGAGTCATTAAAGGAGGTCAGATGGTAACCCCTCAACCTTCCATTACAGAAAATGAGTTGGCTGACTCACCACCGGCGCTTGCGAGAAGTACGGAAGACTCCTCTCTCTTTTGTTCACCCGGGATCTGCAGTTTTGCTAATTAGGAAGGGGAGAAAATAATCATTACTATTACTAATAAACCGTTCAGCGGAGGCCGTTGCTTTCCCCTCTGGGGCGAGTGGGAATCCATTTGTTTGACACCGGAGTTCGGAACACTCCAGATCTGAACCTTTGGCACTCCAGATGTTATGGACTACAATTCCCATCAGCCCCTGCCAGCATGGCCAATTGCCATGCTGGCAGGGGCTGATGGGAATTGTAGTCCATAACATCTGGAGTGCCAAAGGTTTGCCACCATGGAACTAGCGTATTCTACTCTGGCAATTTCTCGACATTTGTGAGTGGTCGTCTTCCACTTCGAACAGAGCCAGCATGGCGTAGCGGTTAAGAGCAGGTGCACTCTAATCTGGAGAACCGGGTTTGATTCCCCGCTTCTGCCACTTGAGCTGTGGAATGAGCTTATCTGGTAGAACCACAGAATTAAGCTTGTTCACTTCAACACACACCAGATGCGTGGCCTTGGGCTAGTCACGGTTCTTCAGAGCTCTCTCAGCCCCACCTACTTCACAGGGTGTTTGTTGTGGGGAGAGGAAGGAAAGAGTTTGTAATGAGCTCCTTTGAGGTCTCTCCTTACAGGAGGAAAGGGGGAATTATAAGCCACTCCTTCTTCTTCATGTGTGTTGAAGGGAGGTACCTTCTTCTAGAGCAGTGATGGCGAACCTTTTCAAGACAGAGTGCCCAAATTGCAACCCAAAACCCACTTATTTATCGCAAAGTGCCAACACGGCAATTTAACCTGAATACTGAGCTTTTAGTTTAGAAAAAATGGTTGGCTCCGAGGCACGCGTTACTCGGGTGTAAGCTTGCTGAAGCAACCGTGCAATGCTTCGAATGGGTGAACCACGACCCTAGGAGGGTTTACTCAGAAGCCAGCCCCATTGCCAGCAAGCGAGCTTACTCCCAGGTAAAGGATTGTGCCCAGGCCAGCCTAGATGTGTGATGTGATATTGTGTGTGTGGGTGATTTTCTGCCTGGCCAATGACAAACTCTGTGCGATGTTGCCCACAGAAAAGAATGACTGCCACCTCTGGCACCCGTGCCGTAGGTTCGCCACCACTGTTCTAGAGAGAAGGAAGCCAGTCAATCTATTTTGTGTCCAGATCAAACTCACATGGCCTTCCGCCTCGCCTTTCCATTTCCCACTGTTCTCCCAGTTGTTGCCTCGTTCAGGAAACCCACCACCTTCATTTCCAATTCTGCTTCTCGCCCAATGAATATTTTAATATCCAACTGTTCTTTCGCAAGGGAAGCGTGCGCTTCCTTCCTTTCCTGAGCGCGTCATGTTTTAAAAATTCTTTTCTTTTCTTTTTTTGCTTTTTCGTTGTCCATGCATTTCACGGCTTCTATTTTTTTGGGTTCGGTCAGGAAAAAAAAAAGCAACGGAGAGTCCAGAAAGGAGAGAAATATTTGGGCTGACACAACTCTGTTTGATTTTTTTTGGTGCTGTCAAGTCAGAGATGACTTAGGGCCGTGGTGGCGAACCTTTGGCACTCCAGATGTTATGGACTACAATTCCCATCAGCCCTGCCACTTGGCCATGCTGGCAAACATCTGATGAGGTATGATCGCTTTATCTAATTATAAGGTTAACTCCTGACACGGCACTTAGAACCCAGTAGGGCTTCAAGGCAAGAGACAAGCCAGACCCCCCCGCCTTTCTGTCAATCTAGATGCCTCAAGGTTGGACATCTTGGGAAAGAGCTGCTGATTTCTTGGCCAATGACTGATGCTTCCCGGCTCCTTCATTGAGCCGGTGCGGTGTCGTGGTTAAGAGCAGGTGGATTCTAATTTGGAGAACCGGGTTTGATGCCCCACTCCTCCACCTGAGTGGCAGAGGCTTATCTGGTGAACCAGATGTGTTTCTGCACTCCTACCTTCCTGCTGGGTGACCTTGGGCTAGTCACAGTTCTCTCAGCCCCACCTACCTCCCAAGGTGTCTGTTGTGGGAGCAAGGGAAAGGAGTTTGTAAGCCACCTAGAGTCTCCTTTCAGGAGACAAGAAGAAGAAGAGTTTGGATTTATATCCCCCCTTTCTCTCCTGCAGGAGACTCAAAGGGGCTTACAATCTCCTTGCCCTTCCCCCCTCACAACAAACACCCTGTGAGGTAGGTGGGGCTAAGAGAGCTCCAAAGAACTGTGACTAGCCCAAGGTCATCCAGCTGGTGTGTGTGGGAGTGTAAAGGCTAATCTGAATTCCCCAGATAAGCCTCCACAGCTCAGGCGGCAGAGCTGGGAATCAAACCCGGTTCCTCCAGATTAGATACATGAGCTCTTAACCTCCTACGGTGAGATATAAATCCAACCTCCTCCTCCTCCTCCTCCTCCTCCTCCTCCTCCTCCTCCTCCTCCTCCTCCTCCTCCTCCTCCCCCAGCACAAACAAACCAACACACCCATGCAACCCCAGAGAAATGGGTACATGAATTGTTTAATCGGGCAAACACGTCTGAAAAATAATCTCCAAGACCAAAGTCAAATGAATACTCAAAATGCATATTTATCCAGCAAAATGCTAAGCAAACAAAAAGTTTTTTGTAAACAGAGGAACAGAAGGCTGGAGGAAAGGAGAGCAGATAATCAGAGAAATGGGGATAGTAGAAAAGGGAGACCCTTTGACGATGAAAGACCGTAGCTGCCTCAACCTCATCTCTGGCGGAATGGCTCTGGGCCCTTCCGCACCTGCGGGATAACGCACTCCCAATCCACTTTCAATGCACTTTGCAGCTGGATTTGACTGTGCGGAAGAGCAAAATCCACTTGCAAACCATTGCAAAAGTGGATTGAAAGTGCATTATTCTGCGTGTTTGGAAGGGGCCCCTGTCTTACAGGCCCGACAGAACTGCATCTGATCTTGTAGGGCACAGGGGGCTTTCCCCACTTACCATTTGCGGCGCGCTACTCCCAGTGCGCTCCCGGCACAAGTGATTTATGCCGCGGGATTGTGTTTCCCACTGCCCCGCGCAGGGGCAGTCAGAAGGTGCCGTTCCTTCGGCGCCAAAAATGACGTGCGCTGAAGGGGCGGGAGAGCGGCAGCGTCGGGGCGGCTGCGTGGTTGCCGCCCTTGCAAGTGGGGAGCGCCGCTGGACCCCGCGGTACTTTCCCAGAGTAGCGCGCAGCAAATGGTAAGCGGGGAAAGCCCCCAGGTCTCATTCCCCCAGATTGGGACCAGGCTGAAAATGCTTTGCCCTGGTTAAGGCCAGCCGGATATCTTTTGGGCCAGCGATCGCCAGCAGGCTGTTGTAGCGTCCTTTGGCCCGGTGCTCGTTTTTATTGGCTCCGTTCTCCGTTCCTTTTGTAGAGAACTCTGTTTTTTCTTTCTTTCCCCAAACAGTTCTCTGCCGGGTTTTCTATGCCCCCGCCTCGAAGGAGGTTGTTTAGGGAAGTAATTTAAACACTTGTAAAGGATTTATCAAGTCTCCTGGGGGGAACAGCATATCTTCAAAACACCTCTCCACAGGAAACTAAGGTGGTTGGGGTGGGAAAGGAAGCAGCATGGGCAGTATTGATCGTAAGTAAGAGAACCAAACCTAACTATTGCTTTTATTTGAAGACAATCTTTCCAAATGCTTTTTCATAACATGTTGAGGATGCTGCGTTCGTGTCGGCTGACATCCCTCTCCCAAAGGAGGACTTTCTAGGACCCTAGAGCAAAGACTCACAGCTCCAGAGCAGAGGCATTCCTCCCATTGGGCAAAGTGGGCAAAGTGGGCAGTTGCCTAGGGCGTTCCCTTGTGGAGGGCTCAAAAACTGCATGTTCGTTTGTGGGACTTTTTGTATTTTCAGTGTTTTTCCGTTTTTGGCCTGCAGAGGGCACAGTTTTAGGCTAGCAGCACCAAAATTTCAGGGATTTTTTTGGGAGACTCTCCTGATGATATCCCCCAAGTTTGGTGAGGTTTGGTTTAGGGAGTCCAAAGTTATGGACTCCCAAAGGGAGATTGAAAGTGATGCTGTTTCCCCAATTGGCGGGACTGGATACAACACCATAAAATGTTTTCATAGCAGTAATAAAACATTTTGAAAGCATTTTGAAAATGTTTTCAAAAAAATATTTCTGCTGTGTGGCATGGCCCATTGTTGTGTTCAGATCTGTGAGTTGGGGCATGTTCTATAATGTGATGGTGACTTTGAAACAACCTGGTGGAAAAAATCATTGTTTGGTCATGGTGGGAGAGGGTATCAAATGCCCATGGGGGGGGGGGGGGCATCAAATTCAAGTTCATCCCAGGGCTCCAGTTTGCCTAGGTACATCACTGCTCCAGAGACATCCCGAGATGGTCCTCACCCAACGCAGTCTACGAGACTGAGAGGTTCCCTCGATAGTACTATCTTTCACCTTGTTTGCCTTCTACAGCCTTAGAAGATTATCTTCCATTGAAAATATACCAATTATTCATTAACATATTCTTCATTAGCAAGATAATTCATGGATCGGTCTAGGGTCTGTTTTCTTACACAGTTGTCAGGAATCGCATTAACCCAAGGCTCACCCTGTAATTTCGCCTTCTACTGATTCATAAGCCGATAAGGTTAGGATTTTTTTTAAAAAAACTTTCCATCTAGTGTTCCTCTAACGGAGAGAGATTTCCTTCAATAAAGAAAGTTTTCTCCATCAGAGGAAAAAAATAATCATTCTCTGAGTAAATTTTCATCAGAAGGAAGACTTAGTAGAAGACAACCAGTGCAGGAATTTGAGAGGGATGGCATCCTTGCCTTCTATTGGAGGAAGTCCTTGTCTGTTAACAGTGGAGTGTCAGCAGACCCAACCCCCGTGGAATTCAACCAGTGGGATCCAGCAGGTTCTCACCAGTTCCCGAGAGTGGGTTACTAATTATTTGTGTGTGCCAAGAGGGGGTTACTAATTGGGTCTGCTTTTCCGTTAGAAATCCCATTAGGTCAAAAAATCATAAAGTCCTGTTGTTTCCTATGTGGCTGGTTAGCGAAGGTAGAAAACGGGATAATTCTCCCTGTTGGGCTGTTTTAAAAACATGTTTTAGTAATATGGTCAAGTTCCTTGTTTAAGGAAAGTCTCCTTCTTTTGATTTCTAGAAACAAATTAAGTATTTGAAAGTATTAAGTATTTGACAGGCAGTCAATTAGAGGAGAAGTAGTTGTTTCTGTTGGCAGTGGACGATAGGACTTGCTATAATGAGTTTAAATTATGGACAGAAAGATACCAGCTGGAAATTAGGAACTTTTTTGTTTACAGTAAGAGTTTTTTACAGTAACAGAGAAATTATTAATACCCCGCCCTCAGAATGCCCGGCCACGCCCCCATTGTGCCCCGCCCAGCCCCAATGGCGCTACCCCACTGTTTGAATCCCACCACCATGGGAACCTGTTACTAAAATTTTTGGATCCCACCACTGAATTCAACCCAGGTGGAACCCCATCCCCAAGGAGATTCATCAGTCTCCGGCCTGCTATACATGGAGCACTTTCCGCATGGCTCCCCGACCCACAGTGTCTTCGTGAGAGCCAGCGTGGTATAGTAGTTAAGAGCAGGTGCACTCTAATCTGGAGAACCAGGTTTGATTCCCCACTCTGCCAATTGAGTTGTGCAGGCTTATTGACTTGGTCAGAATTAAATAACTGATCCTTTAAAGCATAGGTGTCAAACTTGTGGCTCTCCAGATGTTATGGACTACAGTTCCCAGCATCCCCTGCCAGCATCATCCTGGCAGGGGATGATGGGAACTGTAGTCCATAACATCTGGAGGGCCGCGAGTTTGACACCTGTGCTTTAAAGGAACCTTTACAGTAGAGAAGAGAAAAATTATACTTCCTACTACTCAAAGTCACTTCTTAGCTGGGAGTTCCCCTTTGGATAATCGGAAGTATGCTTTCATTCAGGTTTTTCATTGTTCTGCTTGAAAATTACACCGTCTTTTCTGAAGGTCTCCACGTCTTCCCAAAGTCTTTACTATTCAAGAGTGTGGCAAGCCAGCCGGTTGGGGCAAGAAAGCCAGCAATCTATTTTTGCTAGGCAAAAACGATACCGTCTGTCACTTTGATGCATTCCCCAAAAAACAAATTTTCAAAGATCAGATTTCAAGTCAAGGAGAATAATTTTTTTCCCCTCTTGGCAGCCTCATCTCTATACGTACTTCAATCTTCTTCCTATAGCCCTTGTCCACGGTTTAATTCTGCTTATGGCTTTTTAGAAATGCGGGGGGGGGGGCACCTAATTCTCTCCCTTGCGAATGAGAACAAAAATCCTTCTTTGAACATGCTACGTATTTTTTTTTTAAGAAAGCAATGCAATATTACTCCAAAAGGAATAATCTTGTTAAAAATCTCCACGGGGAGGAAATGTAATTAATCCGAAGAAACACAGTTTGGAATGACCCTCCGTTCACCTGCAAAGTAAATCATGACATAGTTCATTTTTCCATCTTGAAAACGATCTCCCCCCCCCCCCGCAACTCTTCCCGAATTAAAACATCAAGGCCATATTTCTCCGGAAATATTGGGCCGGATACAGAAGTGCAATTAACGCAGGAAGACTGTTGAGTGCAATAAATCCATCCTTTTGCCTAAAAGGTTGTTAGCGGCAATTACCCCAGTGGGGGAAGGGTACTTTGGAAGCTGGCAAAAAAAATATGCTCTCTCCCGTCCAGGGGAACTATTAACACGGTCACAAAATCACGCCTGTCCTCGGTGGCTGTTGCTTGGGAGGTCTGCAAATGGATCGCTGACATGTTTCATAGCTAACTAACCGTGGTGAGGCGGTGGCTGGGCCGAGTCATACTCCAGCCGTGGCAAAGTATCTGCCGCTGCGCTACCTGCCAGGTGCCAGCGTGTGCAAGCAAAATCATCTCTGTAATGCTTGAGAGAGAGAGAGGAAAAACAAGTAACCGTTGAGCTACTGTAACCCCCATGCTCAGAATGGGTTGACCCAGAAAGGGGTGGAGACTCAAAGCGGCAGGAGGCTGCAGAGCTCATGTAGTTTGGAGGAGACAAGGCTACCAGACTCGGACCTTGATTTGTATAAGCCAGTGGTGGCGAACCTATGGCACGGGGGCCAGAGATGGCACTCAGAGCCCTCTCTGTGGGCATGCTCAAACAGAGTTCATCATGTGGGGGGGGATTCCCCCCCCCCCCACACACATCTAGGCTGGCCTGGGCTACTGGATTTGATTATTAGCATTAAACCTAAGACCTAGTTTTGGGGAAGCAGTGTAGGTAACCCTGTTAAGCGCTGTTAAACCCCACTGATTTTCATGTGAAGAACTAAAGTGTGATCCTTTACCAGGGAGTAAGCTCAGTTGCTGGCAATGGGGCTTGCTTCTGAGTAAACCCTTCTAGGGTCATGATTCACTCGTCGAAGAGTTGCACGGTTGCTTCAAAGCAAAGCCAATGACTATCACCAAGCTTACTCCTGAGTAACGTGTGCCTCGGAGCCAACTGTTTTTCTAAACTAAAACCTCAGTATTCAGGTTAAATTGCCGTGTTGGCACTTTGCGATAAATAAGCGGGTTTTGGGTTGCACTTTGGGCACTCGGTCTTGAAAAGGTTCGCCATCACTGGTATAAGCCCTTAACACCTTGTTAAGGTAACTGCAATGTTGTTGGGAACTAGTGGGAAGGTAGATGTTTATTTTTGCTATGTTGTAAATGTTGGAGTTTATTGTTTCAGGGGTTTTTTGGTGTGTTTGTAATGGGTGAGAGTTCTCCTGGAAACCTTCATCATGTTGAATCCTGTTCACCAAGCCCTTGGAGTCTTCAGGAGCCAACCCTCTTGCAGGAAGAATTAGACTTGGCAGTATCAGTAGACTGTAAATATAAGGACTTGAAAATGCACCCTGAACAGGACCTTGAAGTGTGATGTTAAATGTGGATGCTTGACCTTATATGTTAAGAAAGTAAACCATTTTGTTTTTAAAATTTGTTGTTGCAAACTCATTCCAAGTTCTGCCCCACGGAACCCACAGGTAGAGGTTACACTACCAAAGAAACATTAGCACTCTTCCATGAATCCAATGTCCCTTTATGCTTGCAGAACTTACCCCGAGGCTGTTCGCTCTGCAGTGGGCTTTACCCACGTTTTTTCATTGGCTTTTGAGGAAGTGTCCCTATGTCCCACTGATTCCTGCTGAGCCGAGCCAACATTCCCAACTTCACCTGTCCTGCTTCCTTCTTGTTTCTGCAGTCTTCAATTGGGGAGCTTGCCTGTCACCTTTTATTATTATTATTGTTTTGGCCACCACTCCTGTGATGGACCCACAGCCTTCAAAGAAATAAAAAAGAAGCCCCGTTGCTCCTCCGGAAATGGTGGCTGGAAGTGTGGGCGGAACGGCTGCATTGCGGGGGGCAGAAGGCAGGGACGAACGAGAGCACTCAGAGGAAGCTGAGCGCACACTGATCACCTTTGCTTTCCCCGTGAAGGGAGACAAAAAACCCCTCTCCCCTCCACAGGATTTGGAAACCATGTGGAGAGTCCGATCTGAGAGCGCGGTGACTTTTGAAGAGGGGAAAATGTGTGCCTAACTGAGAATCCAACCCGAAGGGACTGGACGCAAGCAGAGGTGGGATCCAGCAGGTTCTCACAGGTTCCCGAGAGTAGGTTACTAATTATTTGTGTGTGCCGAGAGGGGGTTACTAATTGGGGATTTTGCCACGTGATTTTTGCCTTTGTTATGCCCCTCCTCTCAGCAGTAGCGCGCAGAACTTGAAGCAGTCTAGCAGGAGGTGCACCGGCGTGCGTGGCAGCCTGCGCCTGCGTGCATTCGTTTCCCACCCAAGGACTGGCGCAGCGGCTGCGTCCTTGCCACAGCCCTGCCCAGGAATGCCACGCCCCCAGAATGCCCGCCCACACCCCTGTTGTGCCCTGCCCAGCCCCATTGGTGCTAATCCACAGTTTGAATCCCACCACCATGGGAACCTGTTACTAAAATTTTTGGATCCCACCACTGGACGCAAGCGTGTAAATGACCAATGACTAGAGGAAACATCAATTTTGGGAAAAGAGATTTGTGAGCACAATCCTATTTGGTGGCAGGATGGATATACTTTTGTAGCAGTGGCGTAGGAGCAGCAGTGGCGTAGGAGGTTAAGAGCTCGTGTATCTAATCTGGAGGAACCGGGTTTGATTCCCAGCTCTGCCGCCTGAGCTGTGGAGGCTGATCTGGGGAATTCAGATTAGCCTGTGCACTCCCACACACACCAGCTGGGTGACCTTGGGCTAGTCACAGCTTCTCGGAGCTCTCTCAGTCCCACCTCCCTCACAGGGTGTTTGTTGTGAGGGGGGAAGGGCAAGGAGATTGTCAGCCCCTTTGAGTCTCCTGCAGGAGAGAAAGGGGGGATATAAATCCAAACTCTTCTTCTTCTTCTTCTCCTTCTTCTTCTTCTTCTTCTTTAAGGCCTGGGATCAAACCTCAATTGACATGTTGAGCCCTTCCTTCTCAAGGCTGTCAGTACCTGTAAGCTTTTTGTGGTTGCCAGGGTGACAGTTTTGAGTGGCTAGAGTTTTGTGTATCTGTCTTCATCCCTGCCCCTTTTTTTTCCCAGAGAGAGAGAGAGAGAGAGAGAGAGAGAGAGAGAGAATGTGTAGAGAGAATGTGTAGAGAGAACAGGAAGGGAACCTCCCCTGCTGAGTTCTTAATGAGCTGCACTCATTAAAATCTTTCCCCTCTTGATGCCAAACCGCTAGAGAAGAGGGTTTTTAATTACAAAGGCTAAAGGTGCAGCCGGCATGGGAGACCCAAATGTGCTTCGTTTGAGGGTAGCCATCTAATGAAAATCTCCACCGAGAAAACGCACACACAGACTCCGAAACCCCAATAAGAACAATCACGAGTCTTTGATTCCGCGCTCACCTCTTTCTTGCAAAAAATGCTGAATGCTAAGAGGCTACAGCTTTTTCAAAACGCTTCTCAACACTTTATTAATGTTGGATTTTAAAAAAAAATGCACCTCACTTTTCCGAGAATCAGGCTATGGAAAGGCAGTCTGAAAAACACAACAGTTTAGGGGGCATCCATTGAAAATGCTGGGGGGAAGAATTAGGACTAATAAAAGGAAACACTTCTTCACGCAACGTGTGATTGGTGTTTGGAACATGCTGCCACAGGAGGTGGTGATGGCCACAAACCTGGATAGCTTTCAAAGGGGCTTGGACAGATTGATGGAGGAGAAGTCGATTGAGGGCTACCAATCTTGATCCTCTTTGATCTCAGATTGCAAATGCGTTAACAGACCAGGTGATCGGGAGCAACAGCCGCAGAAGGCCATTGCTTTCACATCCTGCATGTGAGCTCCCAAAGGCACCTGGTGGGCCACTGCGAGTAGCAGAGAGCTGGACTAGATGGACTTTGGTCTGATCCAGCCGGCTTGTTCTTATGTTCTTATGTTCTTATGTTCTTATGTTCTTAGGCAACACGTCTTAAACAACAAACGTCAGCAAAAATATTCGTTGTGTGGCTGTAGCTATCTGAGCGATCCAGCGTGCAAAAGAGACCCAGATAAAACGATTAACGCAACAACGCTAAGTTAAAGACAGATGGAAGGGAAAGGGCGTTGAATTGCTGGGATGCCTCTGGAAGCGTGACTTTTCCTCTCCCTTCACAGGGAGAGGGAAGAGAATCAACATGTTGTTCACTTGCTGGTCAGACAGCAAGCTTGTTTTCTGCTGCTCCAGAGACTAGGACCAGGAGTCATGGGTTCAAGGCAGTGGTGGGATCCAAAATTTTTATTTATTTTTATTTTATTTTATTAAACTTATAGGCCACCTATCCCCGAAGGGCTCATGATTGCTTCAAAGTAGTAACAGGTTCCCATGGTGGTGGGATTCAAACTGTGGCGTAGCGCCAATGGGGCTGGGTGGGGCATGATGGGGGCGTGGCCGGGCATTCTGGGGGCGGGGCATTCCTGGGCGGGGCTGTGGCAAGGATGCAGCCGCTGCGCCGGTCCTTGGGTGGGAAACGAATGCGCGCAGGCGCAGGCTGCCACGCACGCCGGTGCACCTCCTGCTAGACTGCTTCAAGTTCTGCGTGCTACTGCTGAGAGGGGGGGCGTAACTAAGGCAAAAATCACGTGGCAAAATCACCAATTAGTAACCCCCCTCTCGGCACACACAAATAATCAGTAACCCACTCTCGGGAACCTGTGAGAACCTGCTGGATCCCACCTCTGGTTCAAGGTGAGGGAAAAGAGATTCCACCTAAACATCAGGGAAAACTTCCTGTCAGGGCTGTTCGACTGTGGAATGCACTGCCTCGGAGTGTGGTGGAGTCTCCTTTTTTGGAGGTTTTCACGCAACACGTGATTGGTGTTTGGAATGTGCTGCCACAGGAGGTGGTGATGGCCACTAACCTGGATAGCTTTCAAAGGGGCTTGGACAGATTTATGGAGGAGAAGTCGATCTATGGCTACCAATCTTGATCCTCCTTGATCTCAGATTGCAAATGCCTTAACAGACCAGGTGCTCAGGAGCAGCAGCAGCAGCAGCAGGCCATTGCTTTCACCTCCTGCATGTGAGCTCCCAAAGGCACCTCGTGGGCCACGCGAGTAGCAGAGTGCTGGACTAGATGGACTCTGGTCTGATCCAGCAGGCTGTTTCTTGTGTTCTTATGTTTTTAAAGAGAGGCTGGTTGGCCATCTGTCAGGAGTGCTTTGATTGTGTGTTCCTGCATTGCAGCGGGTTGGACTTGATGGCCCTTGGGGGCCCCTTCCAACTCTATGATTCTGTGACTTTTTTTGGGTTTTCTGGCTTCTCCCGGCTTCTCCCGACCACTCGGCAGGTTGGCTCGGCTGGGGACACCTTTGCAGCAGGAGAATCCGGTCGAAACCAACAATCAATCAAACAAAAACCGCTGCAAAGCACTGCATGCCTCAATGGCCGTAGTCATCTTCCAATCCGGCAGGTTTAAGCCAGAGCCGGCCTCCCTGGTAAGGCTGCCAATCTCCAGGTGGGGCCTGGAGATCTCCCAGAATTCCATTGGATCTCCAGATCACGGAAATCCTTTCCCCTGGAGAAAGTGGTGGTGCTGGAGGGTGGCATCAAGCCGCGCTGAACACTTCCTCCCCCCACTCCCCTCCCAAATCTCCAGCGATTCCCCAACCCTTCAAAAATGCCCATTAAGAAAGGCAGAGGGAAACGAATTAAAACACAGATGTCCAAACTCGTGGCCCTCCAGATGTTATGGACTACAGTTCCCATCATCCCCTGCCAGCAGCATGCTGGAGGGCCATCGTCATGCTGGCAGGGGATGATGGGAACTGTAGTCCATAACATCTGGAGGGTCGCGAGTTTGATGGCCTACTGCATAGGTGTTAAACTCGCGGCCCTCCAGATGTTATGGACTGCAGTTCCCATCATCCTCTGCCAAGATCATGCTGGCAGGGGATGATGGGAACTGTAGTCTATAACATCTGGAGAGCCGCGAGTTTGACACCTATGGCCTAGTGAAAAGCCATCTCTGTTTAGGATTTATCAGTGCTTTCAAATAGCATGCCATCTGGACTCTCTAAAACAACACCATGATAGAAAGGGATACCCCCTCAAGAATGGTTGTGCTCCTACTGTTTTAACGCTACTGACACTGCAGAACATATTTTATGAATTTGCCCTAAACATGCTCATTAGAGACGTGATTTCTTCAATACGTCACCCCCTCATGTTAGGGATTGCCCTACAATATTTTGGGTCCGCTTTCTTTTGGATAATCGGTCAGCTGAGATAATAGAGGCTGGCCGCTGAATTTTTAACTAATGTATTAATGAACTAATAAAGTTCAAACGCAGCAGTGACGTAGGAGGTTAAGAGCTCGTGTAACTAATCTGGAGGAACCGGGTTTGATTCCCCGCTCTGCTGCCTGAGCTGTGGAGGCTTATCTGGGGAATTCAGATTAGCCTGTGCACTCCCACACATGCCAGCTGGGTGACCTTGGGCTAGTCACAGCTTCTCGGAGCTCTCCCAGCCCCACCCACCTCACAGGGAGTTTGTTGTGAGGGGGGGAAGGGCAAGGAGATTGTAAGCCCCTTTGAGTCTCCTACAGGAGAGAAAGGGGGGATATAAATCCAAACTCCTCCTCTTCCTCCTCCTCCTCCTCCTCCTCCTCCTCCTCCTCCTCCCTTCTTCTTCTTCTTCTTCTTCTTCTTCTTCTTCTTCTTCTTCTTCTTCTTCTTCTTCTTCTTCTTCTTCTTCTTCTTCTTCTTCTTCTTCTTCTTCTTCTTCTTCTTCTTCTTCTTTAGCTTCTGCTATTGATGCCTAATAAAGGTCTGGTTGATTGATTTGATGATTGATTGATTTCCCCAACCCAGACTTGGCAACCCTCATATCGAGGAAAAAATAAACGCTCAGTTCTTCCGACGCTGCTCACGGCAAATACCCACTAGCACTAGGCCCAACAGGTGCTCGGCTCCTCCAGCATCTCGCGGGCAAGGGAGGGGAGATTTTTAAAACGATGCCCCCTCCCTCCCCGCCAGGCCTGTCTCCTTTGATAAGTGTCAAGTCTCGGTTCGACCGAGTTTGTCAAGGTCACTTTCAACACGTCATCCTTCGCTGGGCAGCCTCGCTCCGCTACATTTGCAATTTTCTCCCCTCCGTGTTTGCTTATTTTGGATTTAAGTAGCCGAGCGCCTCTGATGAGAAGCGGTTAAGGTGGAGCGAAGGGGCGAGGAACAGGGGTTGGTAGAGAGGGGGGCGAGAGAGGCGTTCACCCCTTCGCGGTGACCTCTTGCAGCTCCCTTCCCCCCTGAAATGGGCCGGTGGGTCACGCAACCCTCTCTCTGCTCCAGACTGCCTGGAATAAGAGAGTGAAAAACGGTCTCAAAATATGCCGGCAAGGTTTCGCTTTTGCAAACCGAGCGTAGAATTGTCAGCCCCCAGATCTCCTAGGACAGTGGTGGCGAACCTTTGGCACTCCAGATGTTATGGACTACAATTCCCATCAGCCCCTGCCAGCATGGCCAATTGGCAGGGGCTGATGGGAATTGTAGTCCATGACATCTGGAGTGCCAAAGGTTCGCCACCACGGTCCTATGATTACGGCTGATCTTCAAGTAATAAAGCTCAGGCCACCCCTGCACAAAATGGCTGCTTCATGAGGTGGACTCTATGGTATTATGCCCCATTAAAAGCCCTTTCTTCTCCAAACCCCTCTTTCCTCAGATTCCACCTCAAGAGCCAGCGTGGCATAGTGGTTGAGAGCAGGTGGATTCTGATCTGGAGAACCGGGTTTGATTCCCCACTCCTCCACCACAGTGGCATGGGGTTTATCTGGTAAACCAGATGTTTCCGCACTCCTACGTTCCTGCTGGGCAGCCTCGGGCCAGTCACAGTTCTCTCAGAACTCTCTCAGCCCCAGCTACCTCACAAGGTGTCTGTTGTGGGGAGAGGAAAGGAAGCTTGTAAGCCCCCCTGAGTCTCCTTACAGGAGAGAAAGGTGGGGTATAAATCCAAACTCTTCTCTTCTTCTAGGTAGAGAAAAGCCGGGTATGAAAACCAACTCTTCTTCACCAGGATATCAAGGAATTGCGCTTAGTGATGTCACACTGAAGAGTTGGATCAATAGCACTATTGGCCAGTTACACTAGGGCTCATTCCGCACATGCAGAATAATGCACTTTCAAACTGCTTTCAGTGCTCTTGGAAGCTGTGCAGAATAGCAAAATCTACTTGCAAACAGTTGTGAAAGTGGTTTGAAAATGCATTATTTTGCATGTGCGGAAGGGGCCTAGGTCACGGGGTCTGGAACCTGTGGCTCTCCAGATGCTCGTGGACTACATGGCCACGCTACCAGGGGCTGATGAGAATTGTAGTCCACAAACATCTGGAGAGCCACAGGTTCCAGAGCCCTGCACTAGGTGTATACCACAGGTGTCAAACTCGCGGCCCTCCAGATGTTATGGACTACAGTTCCCATCATCCCTGGGAGCATGATGCTGCCAGGGGATGATGGGAATTGTAGTCCATAACATCTGGAGGGCCGCGAATTTGACACCTATGGTGTATACTATGCTGGTCTCGTGACTTTTTTCCCAGACTAAACATGGGATTTAATGACATGCTAAAGATCAAAAGGGCTTGAGCGTTTACTGCCAGTTCGGGCTCTCCCTCTCCAACTGGCCAGCGAAGTTGCAATTGCAGTGAGACATCTGTAGAAGTTCTGGAGGAAACTATATATCTGCAGTAGGAATGTAGCAACTGCGGAAATGCGGCTTGCAGACGATCGCCCTTTCTTTACCCAAGTCCGACCTGTTTCCTGGGCTTCCCTTCTCAAGCGAAGGTCCTTTCCCCACACATCGTCTCAGGGTTCTTTGAGGGCATGAGGTTACAGACGTTCACGCGAGCTCCTTACCCAAACATACCCCAATTTAGGTGGGAAACCAACCCCGACGGTCTCCTCCTAACTTAACCCTCAGCGCAACAAGTATAATTCATGCCGCTAATCTGCCTCTCTCACACTGAGCCACACAAAAGGGAACCCAGAGCGAGAATTGGCTCCTGGTTGTTTTCCTGGCGGACGTCACACTCTGGATCACGTCTTTGTGCTTAGAACGTGGCCTCTTTATTACTGCGGCTGACTGAAGAACTCCTGCAGCTCCGGAGGGCCCTGGGGATGAGAAACGGGTTGTGGATACTACTACCATGTTTCCCTGAAAATAAGACAGTGTCTTATATTAATTTTTGCTCCCAAAGATGCGCTATGTCTTATTTTCAGGGGATGTCTTATATTTCTGTGTTCTGTTCATCGGGCATGCTTCCAAACAAAAACTTTGCTACATCTTACTTTTGGGGGATGCCTTATATTTCGCACTTCAGCAAAACCTCTACGACGTCTCATTTTCCGGGGATGTCTTATATTCGGGGAAACAGGATCGCACAACAGTTCTTTGCAACACACGCTTCCAAACAGAGCCAGCTCTGAGCTTTTGGGGCGCCTGGACTGGGATCCCCACCACTACTGAGCAAGAGATTCACCCAAATAGGGTTGCCAGCTCTCAGGTGAAAAATACCTGGATATTTGAGGGCTACAGCCCGAGCAGGACAGGGTTTGGGAAGAGGAAGGACTACAATGGGGTATAATGCTCCCAATACTAGAACCAGGGGGCATTCATTGAAAATGCTGGGGGGAAGAATTAGGACTAATAAAAGGAAACACTTCTTCACACAACGTGTGAGTGGTGTTTGGAATATGCTGCCACAGGAGGTGGTGATGGCCGCTAACCTGGATAGCTTTAAATGGGGCTTGGACAGATTTATGGAGGAGAAGTCGATCTATGGCTACCAATCTTGATCCTCTTTGATCTGAGATTGCAAATGCCTTAACGGACCAGGTGATTGGGAGCAACAGCCGCAGAAAGCCATTGCTTGCACATCCTGCCTGTGAGCTCCCAAAGGCACCTGGTGGGCCACTGCGAGGAGCAGAGAGCTGGACTAGATGGACTCTGGTCTGATCCAGCCGGCTTGTTCTTATGTTCTTATGCTCTTAATGCTACGGAGTCCCCTTTCCACAACAACGGCGTGCCACCATGTTGCAACTGACTCGTGGTGACCCTGCAGAGGATCACTGAGTTTTCTAGGCAAGACGTGAGGAGAATGTGCTTATTGGCTGCAAAGAGTTCCAAAGCGAGCTCCCAAAGGCACCTGGTGGGCCACTGCGAGTAGCAGAGTGCTGGACTAGATGGGCTCTGATCTGATCCAGCTGGCTTGTTCTTATGTTCTTACAGGGTGACCCTCATGAGGATGAAGAATCTGAGGCCATGGATAGATGTTGGGATGATGGAAAGGGATACTTGGGAAAGATAGGTGTGGTATTATTGACCCTGTTTTGCCGTCTATCAGATTGTTGTTGTTGTTACTATTTATTCGATTTAGTAGACCGCCCTACCCCTGAAGGGCTCAGGGCGATTTACAAGCTAACCAACCACAGTACATTACAACTAGAAAACTATCGAATGATCCCAACTAAAACAATAAATACAATAAAAACAGTAGCAGCAGTAAACTTTTCAAAAATAATTAAGTAGATGACGTCCGGTACTAAACCCCGGGAGGGGACTGGCAGATGTTCAGGTAAGCCGATGACAAATAGGGCAACAGAGAGGGGTGGACTCAGCGGCCAGCCTCCCCAAAAGCCCGGTGGAACAGCTTGGTATTACAGTCCCTGCGGAATTCCCCAAGGTCCCGCAGGGCCCTGGCAGCTGGAGGAAGAGTGTTCCACCAGGCAGGGGCCAGGGCCGTAAAAGCCCTGACCCGGGTGGAGGCTAGCCACATCATAGAGCTGTGGTGGCGAACCTTTGGCACTCCAGATGTTATGGACTACAATTCCCATCAGCCCCTGCCAGCATGGCCAATTGGCCATGCTGGAAGGGGCTGATGGGAATTGTAGTCCATAACATCTGGAGTTCCAAAGGTTCGCCACCACTGTCATAGAGGAACAAGGGACCACCAGTAAATTTGCCTCTGCCGAACGGAGAGGTCGACTCAGGACATATGGGGTAAGGCGGTCTTCTTGGGAGATCCAGCCCTAATATGCAGGAAGGATTCTCTCTATATATACACCCAGAAGTGAGTGGCCGAGATGGTCATACAGACAGGGAATATATAGCGCTTTACCTTTTCTTGATATTTCATGAGAAGCTCATGGGTAGTACAAGCTTTGGAGATCAGCTCGTTCGCATCCAGATCTATGAGGTTATGGCAGAGCTGCAGAGGGAAGAAAGGGAATCTCTTCAGTCACCTGAGCTGATGGGTTGCCGTCGGGGCAAGGTTAATGATTTTTGTTTGCGATTAGCGAACGAGATCCTGTACGAGAATATCTTTGCCTGTGCGTCGATGCGATCCAAAAGATGTGAGCTTGGAGCTCCAGCTTTTGGTTTTGAGACGCGGTTCATTGGTGGTAATTCCTTTAGGAACCGCTTTTCGTGAAGGAACCAGCATGGAAATGAATGTGCAGGAACTAAATAGTATCCCACGAACCCACTGGCATTAAATCGTAGAAAGTCACTTTGAAACAGAAGGACCGTCCCTCAAAGCTACGCAAAACGGGATTTCCTGCATTTCTCCCACTGAAGTTTCCGACTGGAATTCTTTTCTTCCACCTGGTTATTTTGTATTTGTCTCCGACTGCAAATTCGACAGTGAAGAATTCTACCTACTTCTTGAAATCAATAATACGTCACGCTGTTGCCTCTTTTTCAGGATGGCTGCTGAGAAATATCAGGGCCTAGAATTTCATATATACCGTTATTTCCCCCTTTTGTATTTAATTTACAAAATTTATACCCTCTTCCTGCCCTCCTCAGAGCCAACCAAACAGCTAACAGATTAAAATGCATACATAACAAAATGTATATTTTTAACTATTAAAAACCAAACAGAGCACACAATTAAAACCGGAGCTAAAAGACACCAATACCAACATAAAAAGAGCAAGAAAAATGTAAGAAAAGGAGGAGGGATCGCTGAGAACATGCAAGATGAAACTACATTGACAGATGAGTCTGGAAAAAGAAGAAGAGTTTTGGATTTATATCCCCCCTTTCTCTCCTGTAGGAGACTCAAAGGGGCTTACAATCTCCTCGCCCTTCCCCCCTCACAACAAACACCCTGTGAGGGAGGTGGGGCTGAGAGAGCTCTGAGAAGCTGTGACTAGCCCAAGGTCACCCAACTGGTGTGTGTGGGAGTGTACAGGCTAATCTGAATTCCCCAGATAAGCCTCCACAGCTCAGGCGGCAGAGCTGGGAATCAAACCTGGTTCCTCCAAATTAGATACATGAGCTCTTAACCTCCTACGCCACTGTCTACCTGGCAGGACAGTTCGAATGACTTGGTGGTACTACTGACAAGGTCCTCTCCAGAGGCGTATCTAGGAAAAATGTAGCCCGGTGCAAAATCTGAGTTTTTTGGCCTGCCCTCCCCCACCACAACCAAACAATGTTTTTTGCACCAGGTCTTGAAGTCAGTATATGGACCTGGAGGGAGGGGAGGAGGAGGGGGGTGATTTTCCACCCCCACGTGACTAAATGGCTGCAGCTCAGGGACATTTGACCCATGGGCAGTACGCCCCTGGTCCTCTCCCATGTTACCACTTTCTCAACCTCAAAATGTGGAGGCACCCAAAGCAAGTCTTCCAGAGATGACTAAAGAAGAGGACCTGGTCATTTCAGAAGGGACCTTCCAACACCAACCTTTCACAATCGTATGAGTCACCCAGGATGTCTATAGCAAAGCATCTAGTGATACCTCAGTTCCACAGCTGACGGTATTGGTGATCCCAAGGTACTGAGCCGCGAACTGACGCCTGGATACAGGACGCCTTCCGTTACTGGAGGCGGCCTTCAGGTTGAATTTTGGACTCTCCTGCTCACCATGACGATGTCATCTCCGCCCATGTCTTTTTGGAGGATCTGGTCTCTCACCATCTGCAGCATCGTGTAGGCGACGATCACCTGGAAGTTCCTGCACGGCATTCCAGTTAGAAACACCTTGGAGGATGGGAAACAGAGGACCGGATCAGTTAAGGATGACCAAGGATGTATGTACCAAATCAAATCCAAATCCAAAACCTTTATTAAGCATAAAACCTGAGTGTGTCATGAATTCCAAATACAATAAAAAGATCATTATTGCACAACTTGTAGCACACAGAGTAAAAATGTAGCAACAGCTTCAGAGATTTCAGCATTAGAGTTATTTAGAAGCTTAGCCATTTTTATCTTACCAGAAAGGAGCATAAATCCTGTTGGGAATACAGTTCTCAAATCAGTTCTGATGTTGTTGTATTTTGAACAGTGAAGCAGAATATGAGAAAGTGAATCAGTTGTATCAGGACAGAAACGACAGCAACGCTCATTTTGTGGGATATTAGAGAAGCGACCTTGGAGATGTACTGACGGAAAAGAGTTACACCTTGCTCTAGGAGCAGCAGTGGCGTAGGAGGTTAAGAGCTCGTGTATCTAATCTGGAGGAACAGGGTTGGATTCCCAGCTCTGCCGCCTGAGCTGTGGAGGCTTATCTGGGGAATTCAGATTAGCCTGTGCACTCCCACACACGCCAGCTAGGTGACCTTGGGCTAGTCACAGCTTCTCGGAGCTCTCTCAGCCCCACCTACCTCACAGGGTGTTTGTTGGGAAGGGGGAAGGGCAAGGAGATTGTGAGCCCCTTTGAGTCTCCTGCAGGAGAGAAAGGGGGATATAAATCCAAAACTCTTCTCTTCTTCTCTTCTACATCATGGACAACGACTGTACCAACGTCTCTGTCCATTGTTTCACTTGTCCAATTGGGGAAGTTGGTACTGTTTGGTTTTAAAGGACCATGTTGGGTTCCATATTTTTTAAAAAAACATAGGTCCATGCCTTGGGTTGGGAGAAAGGCAGGCTTAGAAATCAACCAACCTAAAGTAATCAAGAGCTGTACCATGCAAGTTATCTCGACCTCCTTGGAAGAATGAGACAGACCTGCTGGGTAAAACACTGAGGGCGGGGAGGGCGGGTATAGAATCGGCAAACTTCTTTGCAGCGCTTTTTATTTCAGAGATAGCACAGAACTTCCTTCCTCCGGCCCAGATGGTGATTTGCCCTCTCGGCCTCTCCTCCCTATAATTAAAGCCAAACGGCTGGCGTGTGAGAGCCCCGTCAGCAGGAACAGCAACCAACAAGAGACTCTGGGCAAATATTAATTGAAATAATAAAAGCCCACCCGGGTCCAGGGGGGTGGAGGCGGAGAAAGTGAAGCAAATGGTTTCTGTTTGGTGGGTCAGAAATCCTGCTGTTACAGCAAACCGGGGCCCCGTTTGGGATTTGACTTGAAAGGCCTTTGCAGACGCAACGGAGTAACTGCTAATGCAGGTCAGCTGTGCCTTTGGCAGGATCCGGCAACTTGTGTCGGCCCGACAGAGCTACATCCAGACGGGGGCTGCTCAGCTACTGAGGCTTCCAGGCTTCCGCCCCCCCGTTTTTGCTCAGAAAGGAAATAAAGCAAAGCAAAAAGCCAACCGTGCAGAATAGGACTCTGTTTCAAAGCAGATTCCTTCACATTCAAGGCTATGCTAGCCGCAAAGTCAGACTGGTTTCTGGGACTGGGTTATGAAATCTCTCAAATACTTATTAACTTGTTTTGTTGTGCCTTAGATTGGATCCATACCATTCCATTCCATACCACACCACAGCCTTAAAGTATTAGGAGCACACAGGTTTTTTTTTTAAAAAGGTTACATAGTTTAAAATTAAGTTATAAAACTTCAAAACAGAATATTATTAAAAAGGGGGGGGGGGAAGGAAATAAACCCATCGAATCTGACCTGGGATCACATAAAAGCGTAGGAACGAATGAAAAGTCCTACAGCTTAATGTCACGATGAAGCTCTGTTGGATCAGGCCACTGATCCCAAGAAGAAGAAGGAGAAGGAGAAGAAGGAGGAGGAGGAGAAGGAGGAGGAGGAGAAGGAGTAGTAGTAGTAGTTTGGATTTATATCCCCCTTTTCTCTCCTGTAAGGAGACTCAAATCTCCTTTCCCTTCCCATCCCCACAACAAACACCCTGTGAGGTGAGTGGGGCTGAGAGAGCTCCAAAGAATTGTGACTAGTCCAAGGTCACCCAGCTGGCAGGTGTCGGAGTGCCCAAACTAATCACCAGATTTGTTGAGAATTGTTGATGAAAGTCTGAAATCCAGGTCAAGAATGGAAGGGTGTCCTTAATCACCCACCCATTAATCCACCCACCCATTGGTTCTAAGTTGGGAATTGTTGATAAAAGTCTGAACTCTGGGGTCAAGAATTGAAGGGTGTCCTAAATCACCCGCCCGCCCGCCCGCCCGTCCGTCCGTCCATCCATCCATGGGTGCTATGTTGAAGACTGGTGATAAAAGCGTTGCCCCTGAACTCCTGGTCAGCAACCAGAAAGTGTCCTAAATCATCAGACCAACCCAATGGTGAGAACCACTCACCTCCCAAAGTCTCCAGACATCATCAAAGGACTTGAAGACTCGCTGGAAGAAGAGGCAGAACCATGGGAACAGGAACTGAACCACGTGACCTTTTTCTTCTAGAAAAAGTAAAGAGAGCCCCAGATCAGGTTTCCAGAATCTTATCTTAGCGAACATGAAGTTGTCCTACTGAGTCAGATCTTTGGCCTATTCTCAATATTGTCCACTGTGAGTTGCAGTGGTTGGTCGTGGAAAGTGCCGTGAAGTCACAGCCCACTCGTGGTGACCCCATGTGATTTTCAAGCAAGAGGTGGTCTGCCGTTACCGGCCTCTGTGTAGCAACCCGGGACTACCTTGGTGGTCTCCCATCCAAACACGAACCAGGAATGGCCCTGCTTAACTTCTGAGATCTCATGAGATGGGGCTAGCTTGGGCTGTGTAGGTCAGGGCATACTTCTGAGATAGAAAAAGTGCAGAGAAGGGCAACGAGGGTGATTGCGGGACTGGAGCACCTTCCTTATGAGGAGAGGCTGCAGCGTTTGGGGCTCTTTAGTTTGAAGAGGAGATGTCTGAGGGGGGATATGATTGAAGCCTATAGAATTATGCATGGGGTAGAAAATGTTGACAGAGTGAAATTTTTCTCTCTTTCTCACAATACTAGAACCAGGGGGCATCCATTGAAAATGCTGGGAGGAAGAATTAGGACTAACAAAAGGAAACACTTCTTCACGCAACGTGTGATTGGTGTTTGGAATATGCTGCCACAGGAGGTGGTGATGGCCACTAACCTGGATAGCTTTAAAAAGGGCTTGGACAGATTTATGGAGGAGAAGTCGATCTGTGGCTACCAATCTTAATCCTCCTTGATCTGAGATTGCAAATGCCTTATCAGACCAGGTGCTCAGGAGCAGCAGCAGCAGCAGAAGGCCATTGCTTTCACCTCCTGCATGTGAGCTCCCAAAGGCACCTGGTGGGCCACTGTGAGTAGCAGAGTGCTGGACTAGATGGACTCTGGTCTGATCCAGCAGGCTTGTTCTTATGTTCTTATAAAAGTTGACGGCAGTCCCTTGTGCAGGTACTGGGTCATTACTGACCCAGAGGGTGACTCCACATCACCATGTTGACAGACTATGTTTATGGGGTGGTTTGCCATTGCTTTCCCCAGTCATCCACCTACTGGGTACTCATTTCACCAACTTCAGAAGAATAGAAGGCTGCAGGGGCGTAATGCTTATTGGGCAAGGTGGGCAGCTGCTCAGGGCATCACCTTGGGGGGGGGGCATCAAAATGCAGGGTTCGTTTTTGGGTAATTTTAGTGGTTTTCCATTTTTGGCCTTCAGGGGGCGCAGTTTTTATGCTAGCGGCACCAAAATTTCAGCGTATCATCAGGAGACTGTCCTTATACTACCCACCACGTTCGGTGAGGTTTGATTCAAAGAGTCCAAAGTTATGGACTCCCAAAGGGGGGTGCCCGACCCCCCATTGTTTCCAATGAACGTTAAAAGGAGATGGGGGCTACAGTTTTGAGAGTCCATAACTTTGGCCCCCCTGAACCAAACTGCACAAAACCAAATGCACCCCCTGCAGGCACCAATGCCCTGGTGTAAAAATTTTTTGGTCGTAGTGGAGTGGCCGCCCATGGTGGGGGGGGGGCATCCAACTCAGGTTTTGCCCAGGGCTACAGTTTTCCTCGTTACGCCCCTGGAAGGCTGAGTCACCCTTGAGCCGGCAACCTGAAATCGAGCTCCATCAAGATCGGACTCAGGTCGTGAGCAGAGCTTGGATGGCTGTTCTACACCAGGGGGCATTCATTGAAAATGCTGGGGGGAAGAATTAGGACTAATAAAAGGAAACACTTCTTCACGCAACGTGTGATTGGTGTTTGGAATATGCTGCCACAGGAGGTGGAGATGGCCACTAACCTGGATAGCTTTAAAAGGGGCTTGGACAGATTTATGGAGGAGAAGTCGATCTATGGCTACCAATCTTGATCCTCTTTGATCTGAGATTGCAAATGGCTGAGCAGACCAGGTGCTCAGGAGCAGCAGCAGCAGAAGGCCATTGCTTTTCACATCCTGCATGTGAGCTCCCAATGGCACCTGGTGGGCCACTGCGAGTAGCAGAGAGCTGGACTAGATGGACTCTGGTCTGATCCAGCAGGCTAGTTCTTATGTTCTTATGTTGATCTATGGCTACCAATCTTGATCCTCCTTGATCTGAGACTGCAAATGCCTTAGCAGACCAGGTGCTCAGGAGCAGCAGCAGCAGAAGGCCATTGCTTTCACATCCTGCATGTGAGCTCCCAAAGGCATCTGGTGGGCCACTGCGAGCAGCAGAGAGCTGGACTAGATGGACTCTGGTCTGATCCAGCAGGCTAGTTCTTATGTCGATCTATGGCTACCAATCTTGATCCTCTTTGATCTGAGATTGCAAATGCCTGAGCAGACCAGGTGCTCGGGAGCAGCAGCCGCAGAAGGCCATTGCTTTCACCACCTGCAGGTGAGCTCCCAAAGGCACCTGGTGGGCCACTGCGAGTAGCAGAGAGCTGGACTAGATGGACTCTGGTCTGATCCAGCAGGCTAGTTCTTATGTTCTTATGTTGATCTATGGCTACCAATCTTGATCCTCCTTGATCTGAGACTGCAAATGCAGAAGGCCATTGCTTTCACATCCTGCATGTGAGCTCCCAAAGGCATCTGGTGGGCCACCAGGAGCATCCAGCAGGCTAGTTCTTATGTCGATCTATGGCTACCAATCCCCTTTGGATCTGAGGTGAGAATGCCTCTGGAGCAGACCAGGTGCTCGGGAGCAGCAGCCGAGAAGGCCATTGCTTACACCACCTGCTGATCCTGATCTGGATACCAATCTTATGTTGATCTAGCAGACTGCAAATGCCTTAGCAGACCAGGTGCTCAGGAGCAGCAGCAGCAGCAGCAGAAGGCCATTGCTTTCACATCCTGCCTGTGAGCTCCCAAAGGCATCTGGTGGGCTACTGCGAGCAGCAGAGAGCTGGACTAGATGGACTCTGGTCTGATCCAGCAGGCTAGTTCTTATGTCGATCTATGGCTACCAATCTTGATCCTCCTTGATCTGAGATTGCAAATGCCTTAGCAGACCAGGTGCTCAGGAGCAGCAGCAGCAGAAGGCCATTGCTTTCACCTCCTGCAGGTGAGCTCCCAAAGGCACCTGGTGGGCCACTGCGAGTAGCAGAGAGCTGGACTAGATGGACTCTGGTCTGATCCAGCTGGCTGGTTCGTATGTTCTTATGTTTTTATAAAAGTTATGTACAGCTTATGTACAGCTTACCACGCTGCACCATGGGGCTCTGTGAAATAGCTGGAGGAGTAACAAAACAGTATCGAATTCTTACACAGACAGACCAGGGAGAGGCGCTTACCCAGATGCTTCGCAAAGATGGGATCCATCAAAGCAATCAAGCGTTTCAGCATGGCCAGGTTCTTCTCCACCCCAATGTTCACGATGCAGCTGTTCTCCTACAGTTGCCCGCACACAAAAAAACCAGACACGAATCCCAAAATGGGAAAACGTTTGAAGGAACATGGAAAGGCCAGATGGCTTGGCTTGGCTGCGTCCTCCTCTTAAAACGTTGAAATTAATCAACCCCGAGGTAGCCACAGGTATCTGCAAACCAACACTGTTTCACAGGAAGCCCAGATTTTGCTTAAGCTGGTGTGTAAATATCCCGTGGCGAGTATTTGGCGAACTACAGACGGGCGACCTTCTGTCGCCCAGTACAGAAGGTAGCCAAGAAGCTCCTGTTCCTCACGATTCCAAGAGACTGTTCCAGGTTGGCATCAGGGGTGGAACACACACAGACACAGACATAGACACAGACAGACAGACAGACACACACACACACACACACACACCACTCCAAGCAGAGGTGGGGTCCAGCAGGTTCTCACAGGTTACTGAGAGTAGGTCACTAACTATATTGTCGAAGGCTTTCACGGTTGGAATCACTGGGGTGCTGTGTGGTTTCCGGGCTGTATGGCCGTGTTCTAGCAGCATTCTCTCCTGACGTTTCGCCTGCCTCTGTGGCTGCTGGCCTCTTCAGAGGATCTGAATCCTCTGAAGATCCTCTGAAGATGCCAGCCACATGTGCAGGCGAAACGTCAGGAGAGAATGCTGCTAGAACACGGCCGTACAGCCCGGAAACCACACAGCACCCCAGGTTACTAATTATTTGTGTGTGCCGAGAGGGGGTTACTAATTGGTGATTTTGCCACGTGATTTTTGCCTTAGTTTTGCCCCTCCTCTCAGCAGTAGCGCACAGAACTTGAAGCAGTCTAGCAGGAAGTGCACCGGCGTGCGTGGTAGCCCTCGCCTGCGTGCATTCGTTTCCCGCCCAAGGACCGGCGCAGTGGCTTGCCACACCCCCGCCCAGGAATGCCCCGCCCCCAGAATGCCTGACCATGCCCCCATCATGCCCCGCCCAGCCCCATTGGCGCTACACCACAGTTTGAATCCCACCACCATGGGAACCTGTTACTAAATTTTTTGGATCCGACCACTGACTCCAAGTAGAGATGCAGGATCAAATCTATTGTTTCTGAGTACAGGAAATAGATATCAGCAGTGGAGAGAGCTCAGCCCAAGAGAATTATAGCTTGCTATGTTCTCTAAAATGGCCTCCTGAATTGTCCTAGGGAAGCACCTACAACAGGGGTCTGCAACCGGCGGCTCTCCAGATGTTCATGGACTACAATTGGCCATGGTGGCAGGGACTGATGGGAATTGTAGTCCATGAACATCTGGAGAACCACAGGTTGCAGACCCCTGACCTACAATGTTGTAGGGTATTCAGGGGTCCTCAACCTTTTCTTACAGCAGCTGTGACAAGTAACAAAGGTCATGATGCAAGCAGAAGAGAAGAAGAAGAGTTTGGATTTAGACCCTGCCTTTCTCTCCTGTAAGGAGTCTCAAGGTGGCTTCCAAACTCCTCTCCCCACAACAGACACCTTGTGAGGCAGGTGGGGCCGAGAGAGTTCCGGAGAACTGTGACGAGCCCAAGGTCACCCAGCAGGGAAACAAATCCAGTTCACCAGATAAGAGTCCACCACTCAGGAGTAGGAGTGGGGAATCAAACCTGGTTCTTCAGATCATTGTCCACTTGCTCTTAACCACGACACCAGAAGGCTTTCTCCTGGGAAGCAGTAATGTGGGGAGAGTCACGTCTCCACAGTGGGAGCAGAAGGTGGATGCAATTTTTTGTGGGGAGGAAGAAATCCATCGTGATGGAGGAGCTAAACCCCTTCTGATATCCGGCTACTACCCCTTGCACTGACAACGTGTTAGACTGCCCCCTAGCAACCTGAGGAGCAACCTGTGGAGATCATGGTTTGCCACTGGGTGACCCAAAGCTGTCCCCAAGGAATACTCCGTTGACTGCGTTGACAACTGTTTGAGAAGAAACCTACTGTTTTCTGGAGGAAGAACTGGAACAGCCAATAGATCTCGTGCTCCTTTTCCACAAGCAGCCTGAAGAGTAGCAGCATCTCATGGAAACCCTGCTGATATTCTGGAAGAAAAACCAAATGAATGAAACGAGTAACCAATCATCCCTGACCGTGATTTCTCCTGCTCTTCCCCATTTCCCGTTACAGATCTCTATAGTTTCTTTCTCTTCTGATATTCCACACCAGTCTGATTATTTCGAGGTCACAGCCTTAACTTCATCTCCAAAAAATATTCCTGATGTAGGCCAAAGAATCTTCTGGAGATGAAGGCTCCTTCCAAAATTCTAATCCATGTTTCTCCCCCGATACCGGAGAACAACTCTTGGCCTTCTTCCTGAAGGAAGAATGCAAAAAATTTCCCACTGTTCTATTTTTTTAGTTCAAACTATGGCTCAGTGTTCTGTGCATATATGGTTTGCCCAGAGATGGGATCCAGCAGGTTCTCACCAGTTCCCGAGAGCGGGTTACTAATTGTTTGTGTGTGCCGAGAGGGGGTTACTAATTGGGTCTGCTTTTCCGTTAGAAATCCCATTAGGTCAAAAAATCATAAGGTCCTGTTGTTTCCTATGTGGCTGGTTAGCGAAGGTAGAAAATGGGATAATTCTCCCTGTTGGGCTGTTTTAAAAACATGTTTTAGAAATATGGTAAAGTTCCTTGTTTAAGGAAAGTATCCTTCTTTTGATTTCTAGAAACAAAATTAAGTATTTGAAAGCATTAAGTATTTGACAGGCAGTCAATTAGAGGAGAAGTAGTTGTTTCTGTTGGCAGTAGACGATAGGACTTGCTAGAATGAGTTTAAATTATGGACAGAAAGATACCAGCTGGAAATTAGGAACTTTTTTTTACAGTAAGAGTTTTTTACAGTAACAGAGAAATTATTAATGCCCCGCCCCCAGAATGCCTGGCCACGCCCCTGTCGTGCCCCACCCAGCCCCATCGGTGCTACGCCACTGTTTGAATCCCACCACCATGGGAACCTGTTACTAAAATTTTTGGATCCCACCACTGGGTTTGCCCCAGCTTTCATTTCCTCCCATTCCCATGCATTTGTTGACTTTATCAACGTGCATTGCTAAAGCACCTCAAAAAAGGATTTCATAAGCGCCGTGTGCCTTGGGAGCACGTAACCCCATAGGCCTGATGCCCGACAGCGTTTTCAGAAAGTGAAAACTTTTCACCTGCACTTGAACTTCTTCTGGATGTATGTGTCTCTGCTACCTGAGGCAGCCATTTTGTGGCTGACTCCACCTCTTGTGGCAGCCATTTTGAGATTACACCCACCAACGTGTTTTACAATTTCAGCCCACAGGCTGAAGAATGGTTGGGGACCCGTCGTGTCCTTAGGCACCGGTTCCCCTTCTGAATGGCGAAAAAGTAATTTGCAGCACCAAACTCCCTGGAAAAATTTGGATGAGGAGAATTCCAGGGACACACCTTTTAGTCCTTTCCCTTACCAGCTTCCACGTTGCACACGTAGTTTAGCAAAAGGATCTTTTCCAGCTGACGCTTGTCCACCATTGCGTTGCCTTGTGCGTCTTTGATGTAAAGTCTCTGCACATCGGATTCTGCAAGCGAGTGGAGAAAATAAGCTATAAATGGAGCAGAAATGGAGGATAACCTACCACTAACATCAAGGAACAGGTGGGCACCCCCGGACCCTTTCTTTGTACTCCGTAGCACATAAATCTGCCCCGATCTACCTCACAAGGACGCCGTGAGGAGAAAACTGAAGAAAATGTGGAGCAGCAGTGGCGTAGGAGGTTAAGAGCTTGTGTATCTAATCTGGAGGAACCGGGTTTGATTCCCAGCTCTGCCGCCTGAGCTGTGGAGGCTTATCTGGGGAATTCAGATTAGCCTGTGCACTCCCACACACGCCAGCTGGGTGACCTTGGGCTAGTCCTCCTCCTCCTCCTCCTCCTCCTCCTCCTCCTCCTCCTCCTCCTCCTCCTCCTCCTCCTCCTCCTCCTCCTCTTCTTCTTCTTCTTCTTCTTCTTCTTCTTCTTCTTCTTCTTCTTCTTCTTCTTCTTCTTCTTCTTCTTCTTCTTCTTCTTCTTCTTCTTCTTCTTCTTCTTCTTCTTCTTCTTCTTCTTCTTCTTCTTCTTCTTCTTCTTCTTCTTCTTCTTCTGCCCCAAGTGCTTTGAAAGAACGGGAGGGGCGCGGCAGATAATTTATTGCTGCAGGTAGAGATGAAATGGCCCATTGTCAAATATTGAGGTCGACCGTAAAAAAAAGAAATCTAAAATAAAAAGGCAACCAAGTGATGTAAAACTGAATGGAATGTTTTTAAAATCGACCTGACAAGGAGACTCACATTTGGGGGTGGGGAGAACCCCCAGACTGCCCTTGAAGAGTAAATCGTTGAGGGACTTTTCCCCATAAAAGTGCAAAATGGATTTAATTTTATATCAGTTCTTGGGTGAAGGAAGGGCGTTCTGAGGGGAACGTCTCCCCAGGCAAGTGACCTGTTTAAGGAATTCTCCGCTCGGCGAGGAGATGTACGACTTCTGAAGGACCCGTCTGAGTCCCACCTAAGCAGTAAATCTCCTCCCGGGCTCGTGGCAGTTGATTTATGCGTCCGATGCTGATTCGTAACATTAATTTCGCTGTATCATTTAATATTCTTTTTGTTATACAACTGGGAGAAGCCGGGATGGAAAATCTGAATAGAATTGGAATAATCGCTTGACATGCTTCTTTTCATCTGTGCGGAAATAGACCCTCAGGTGCTCCACTCGCTCGCAGCTATATTTTATCTGCCTTCCCCCATCTTCCCCGAAGGCTGCTCTTTCTTTCTAGAACTTCTAGATGTAGGGATTTTTTTTTGACCTGGTTCCTGGCTATGGAGCAGCAGTGGTGTAGGAGGTTAAGAGCTTGTGTATCTTATCTGGAGGAACCGGGTTTGATTCCCAGCTCTGCCGCCTGAGCTGTGGAGGCTTATCTGGGGAATTCAGATTAGCCTGTGCACTCCCACACACGCCAGCTGGGTGACCTTGGGCTAGTCACAGTTTTTCCGAGCTCTCTCAGCCCCACCTACCTCACAGGGTGTTTGTTGTGAGGGGGGAAGGGCAAGGAGATTGTAAGCCCCTTTGAGTCTCCTGCAGGAGAGAAAGGGGGGATATAAAACCAAACTCCTCCTCCTCCTCCTCTTCTTCCCCTTCCCCTTCCCCTTCCCCTTCCCCTTCCCCTTCCCCTTCCCCTTCCCCTTCCCCTTCCCCTTCCTCTTCTTCTTCTTCTTCTTCTTCTTCTTCTTCTTCTTCTTCTTCTTCTTCTTCTTCTTCTTCTTCTTCTTCTTCTTCTTCTTCTTCTTCTTCTTCTTCTTCTTCTTCTTCTTCTTCTTCTTCTATGGAGTGAGAACTCATGAAGTGGCTTTCCTTCTCCTCCTCCTCCTCCTCCTCCTCCTCCTCCTCCTCCTCCTCCTCCTCCTCCTCCTCCTCCTCCTCCTCCTCCTCCTTCTTCTTCTTCTTCTTCTTCTTCTTCTTCTTCTTCTTCTTCTTCTTCTTCTTCTTCTCCTTCTCCTTCTTCTATGGAGTGAGAACTCATGAAGTGGCTTTCCACCCAGTCAGACCGCCAAAGTTATGATTGTTTAGTTTAGTTTATGTGATTTATATCCCGTCTTTTTCCGGAAAGGTGGCAGCATTTCTTCATGGTCTTCAGGCTGAGGCAGGATTCAAATAATTTAACAACCAGCTCCAGTGGTGTTATTCAAAATAATTTAACAACTGGTTGTTTACGAGCCCCATTTTAACAACCGGTTCTGCCGAAGTGGTGCAAACCGGCTGAATCCCACCATTGGGCTGAGGTCTGACACATTATTTGCTTCCTGGTCCTGTTAACTGGAGGTGCTGGGGATTGAACCGGGGATGTTCTGCATGAAAATCGGATGCTCTACCAATGATCCATAGGCTCCCTCCCTAAACGCTCTCCACTCAGTCAGATACTTGAACTAGCTAGTTCAACGTTGCCTTCTCTTATCGGAAACAGCTCTCCAGCATCCTATTCAGGTATCGCCTTCTGCCCGATCCTTTTCTTAAAAAAAAACAGAGACAACTACTTACTAATAACCATTCAAAATGGTGCACCATAGTTACAGCAAAGATCGGGGAACTGGGTTATGACAGTGACTCCTTCAATATGCTAACCTTTGCTGAAACTTTTGCCCTCATTAAAGAGAGGCTGTTAGCAATGGACTATCAACAACTGCAGAGCTTGGCAAATAAATCTTGTTCACCAACGAATATGTCAATTCCTTTCACGCAGGGACACTCAGCCTATTATATTACAGCGCTCACAAATCCCATACACAGGAAAGCCTATATGCTGGCTAGATTTAACATCATGCCATCTCCGCTACATAGAGGAAGACTTAAAGCAGCAGTGGCATAGTGGCTAAGAGCAGTGGCTAAGAGCAGGTGCACTCTGATCTGGAGGAACCAGGTTTGATTCCCAGCTCTGCCGCTTGAGTTGTGGAGGCTTATCTGGGGAATTCAGATTAGCCTGTACACTCCAACACACTTGCCAGCTGGGTGACCTTGGGCTAGTCACAGCTTCTCGGAGCTCTCTCAGCCCCACCTACCTCACAGGGTGTTTGTTGTGAGGGGGGAAGGGCAAGGAGATTGTAAGCCCCTTTGAGTCTCCTACAGGAGAGAAAGGGGGGATATAAATCCAAACTCTTCTTCTTCTTAAAGGTGTTTCAAGCGATAAGAGGTTCTGTCCCTGTAGCATAGGACAGCTGGATTCCATCCCACACATTCTCCTGAACTGCTTATTATATCAAGAACTCTGATCCAGTTTGTTATCCCAAGTTATAGACTCTATGATTGATTATACTGAATCAGATAAAGTAGTTATGCTTTTAAATTGTTAGGATTTTCATTGTTGCCTTATAGTGGCAAAGTTTTTGTCAGAAGTTTGTCAACTGAATGTATGACAAACGCGAAGTTTTTTGTTATTCACTTTTAACTGGAACTGTATTTTTTATATTATCGTGTATATGCCAGTAAAGGCTTATTGAACTGAACTGAATTGAATTGTACTTACTAATAAAGTTGCGGACTTTCATGAAATCCTGGTGTTCCGTCTCCAGCAAGGGTTGGATTTTGTCACACATGCTGCACAAGGACTCATAGCTTTTCCTTGCAAGGAGACAGGGAAAGAGGTGCGTCAGATGGGACTGCCCCGTCGCTTGTGATAGCTAGCTCTAAAATAATGTGAGCGCCCCCTGCTGGCCACCCCTGCAGGGAGGCCACCTTGAGCTCGTGGAACAAACAGGACACAACAGCTTTAGTTCAGAAGCTCTTCACTTCTGTCAGATAGTTAACAGGACTCCGGCAAGCTTAATCCCCTTCTCCATCTTCAACATAAGCATAAGCATAAGCATTTTATTGTCATTGTGCACGCACAACGAAATTTACAGCAGCATTCCTCGATGCACACAATTCCAGACTCATACCCCATCCTCACTTTCCCCTTCCTCCACCCATCCCTACACAGCCCCAAACACATCAACACGAAGCCGCAGAGTTCAGCATAGCCACAGCTCTAGAGTAGAAGCTGTCTCTAAGCCTCTTTGTCCTAGTTTTGATAGACCTGCATTGTCTGCCGGTTGGTAACAGTTCAAAAAGAGAGTGTGCTGGATGAGACGGGTCTCTCAGAATATGTTGGGCTTTCTTTAGGCTTCGGGAATTATAGAGTTCTTCCAAGGAGGGGAGAGGGCAGCCGATAATCCTCAGTGCAGTAGTGATCACCCTTTGGAGCGCCTTCCTATCTGCCACTGTGCGACTGGAGAACCATACACAGATGCAGTAGGTTAAGACACTCTCTATAGCACAGCGGTAAAAGGACACCAGGAGTTTCCCATTCAGTTGCTGTTTCCTTAAAAGTCTCAGATAGTACAGTCTTTGATGACATCCCTTCAAATATTTAGACATGTCACCCCTTAACCTTCTCTTCTCCAGACTAAACATACCCAGCTCCCTAAGCCTCTCCACATGGGGCATGGAATCCAGACCTTCGACCACCTTTTATAATTTTGGTCACCCCCCTGTGGACCCATTCCAGCTTGTCAATGCCCTTCTTGAATTGCAGTGCCCAGAACTGGACACAGCATTCCAGGCGAGGTCTAACCAATGCAGAATAGAGAGGTACTATGACAGTGATGGCGAAGCTTTCCAAAACCGAGTGCCCAAATTGCAACCCAAAACCCACTTATTTATCGCAAAGTGCCAACACGGCAATTTAACCTGAATACTGAGGTTTTAGTTTAGAAAAAAAACGGTTGGCTCCAAGGCATGTGTTACTCGGGAGTAAGCTTGGTGGTAGTCAGTGGACTAATAAAAGAATTAGTGGACTAATAAAAGAATTAGGACTAATAAAAGGAAACACTTCTTCACACAACGTGTGATTGGTGTTTGGAATATGCTGCCACAGGAGGTGGTTATGGCCACTAACCTGGATAGCTTTAAAAAGGGCTTGGACAGATTTATGGAGGAGAAGTCGATCTATGGCTACCAATCTTGATCCTCCTTGATCTGAGATTGCAAATGCCTTAGCAGACCAGGTGCTCAGGAGCAGCAGCAGCAGAAGGCCATTGCTTTCACCTCCTGCATGTGAGCTCCCAAAGGCACCTAGTGGGCCACTGTGAGTAGCAGAATGCTGGACTAGATGGACTCTGGTCTGATCCAGCAGGCTAGTTCTTATGTTCTTATGTTCTAGTGGCTTTGCTTTGAAGCAACCATGCAACTCTTCCAATGGGTGAATCACGACCCTAGGAGGGTTTACTCAGAAACAAGCCCCATTGCCAGCAACCGAGCTTACTCCCAGGTAAAGGATTGTGCTTGAGTTCCTCGTATGAAAATCAGTGGCGTTTAACAGCGCTTAACAGGGTTACCTACACTGCTTCCCCAAAACTAGGTCTTAGGTTTAACGCTAATAATCGAGCCCAGCAGCCCAGGCCAGACTAGATGTGTGGGAGGGGCACTCTGCGCGTGCCCACAGAGAGGGCTCTGAGTGCCACCTCTGGCACCCGTGCCATAGGTTCACCACCACTGTACTATTACATCCCTCAGTCTGGACATTATACTCCTGGCGATGCAGCCCAGAACTCTCACCTTCGGGAACGGAGAACTTGAGACATTATCTTGGCTGCTTGGAGCAGTTATTACCTTCTCATGCTTTCAATGGTGAGTCTCTCATCACAAGAGGTTTGCCACGAGTAGTATCCGGTGAGAAACTTCCAAGCTTCTGACCTCACTGACGGTTCCAGTCCCTTGGAGGAAAAATGGAGGGGTGTGAGGTTCAGAAGGTAGTACACCTTACTTTGTACCACTAGTATGAATAACTTAATTGCTGGCCCTCTCTATCTGCACCATACCTTTCCCTCCTGTTCAGTTCTCTGTATTTATATCTCAGCCTTCCTCAAGAAAGCTCAGGTGAGTGAAGAATGTTTCCTTCCCCCATTTACTCATTTCAACACCCTGATCAAATCTAAAAGAAACTGTTTGTGCCAAAGTTCACACTTCCGGCGTGGTGTAGTGGTTAAGAGCAGTGGACTCTAATCTGGGGAAGTGGGCTTGATTCCCCCCTCTTCCACATGAGCGGCAGACTCATTTCTGGTGAATCAGGTTTGATTCCTTACTCCTCCACATGAAGCCTGCTGAGTGACCTGGGGCCAGTCACAGTTCTTCAGAACTCTGCAGCCCCACCTATCTCACAAGATCTGCTGTGGGGAAAGGAAAGGGAGGAGTTTGTAAGCCACTTTGAGACTCCTTACAGGAGAGAAAGGTAAGGTACAAATCCAAACTCCTCCTCCTCCTCCTCCTCCTCCTCCTCCTCCTCCTCCTCCTCCTCCTCCTCCTCCTCCTCCTCCTCCTCCTCCTCCTCTTCTTCTTCTTCTTCTTCTTCTTCTTCTTCTTCTTCTTCTTCTTCTTCTTCTTCTTCTTCTTCTTCTTCTTCTTCTTCTTCTTCTTCTTCTTCTTCTTCTTCTTCTTCTTCTTCAGCAGTGGCGTAGGAGGTTAAGAGCTCGTGTCTCTAATC
>NC_059441.1:14012411-14077411 GCF_021028975.2 Sphaerodactylus townsendi
TCTTCTTCTTCTTCTTCTTCTTCTTCTTCTTCTTCTTCTTCTTCTTCTTCTTCTGTTTGCTGCCCTGACCTGCGTGGCTCCGGCTAGCTTAATCTCAAAAGCTAAGCAAGGACAGCCCTGGTTAGTACTGAGCTGGGAGACCCCCAAAGAAGTCCAGGGTTGCAACACAGCGGCCGCCAAGGGCCGACCATCTTTTGCTTGGAAACCCTACAAGGTCATCATAAGTGGGTTGCGACTTCACAGCTGTTTCCACTACTGCCCACTAATTTCCCTAGACTTCACTGTCAAATGTATTAACTGTACCCCTCAAGGAAGTGTGGGGAAGCATTTCCTCGCAGCAGCTACCGAGTTCTCCATCTGTTTCCTTCAGTTCGGCGAGAAACGTTTCCCCACTTTCCTTGGAAACTGCGGCAAAAGCCCCGACATGCCCAGGGAAACCTGCCGGGTTGTTTTTTTTTTGAGTGAGCTGTGAAAACATTCGCTCCCTTCCCCAGCTGTACAGACTGTAATAAATGTTAGTCTTGCCCTTGATAAATTTAACTTGTGCAGCAACCCTAACAGAGCCCATTTATCCTCCGTGTAATTTCAGGGGGGAAGCTGTCGAGCTATTCATATTTGCATCTTTTGCAACGATTATCTGAGCCGCTGCATCTGTCTTTGGGACTTGGAGAGCATCGTTTCCAGCATTTTCACTTGTTGCTCTGGTTCTTCGAAGAAATGGTTTGATGGCTTGTGTTTGCTTGCTCTAACTTAATTATCCTCTAGTGCTTTTTTTTTAATTGCTTGAGGTTAAAGTGTACTGACTCTTCCATCATCTTCTATAAAGTGCCTCACCCCAGTTTGGAAAAGAAGAAGAAGAAGAAGAAGAAGAAGAAGAAGAAGAAGAAGAAGAAGAAGAAGAAGAAGAAGAAGAAGAAGAAGAAGAAGGCGGCAACGGCGGCGGCGGCGACGGCAGCGAGCGGCGGCGACGACGGCGGCAGCAGCGGCGACGGCGGCGGCGGCGGCGGCAGCGACGGAGGCGGAGGCGGGAGCGAAGAAGGCGAGGAGGCGGAGAGGCGGAGGCGAGGCGGAGGCGAGGCGGAGACGGAGACGGAGACGGAGACGGAGACGAGTTTGGATTTATACCCTACCTTTCTCTTCTGTATGGAGACTCGAGGCAACTTACAAAATCCTTCCAGCGTGGTGTAGTGGTTAAGAGCAAATGGATTCTAATCTGGAGAACCAGTTTGATTCCCCACTCCTCAACCTGAGTGGCTGAGGCTTATCTGTTGAACCAGATGTGTTTCCACGCTCCTACATCCCTGCTGGGGGACCTTGGGCTAGCCAAAGTTCTCTTAGATCTCTCTCAGCCCCACCTATCTCACCAGGTGTCTGTTGTGGGGAGAGGAAAGGAAAGGAGCATGTAAGCCACCTTGAGTCTCCTTACAGGAGAGAAAGATGACGTATAAATCTAAACCCTTCGTCTTCTTTCCCAGAAGTACTGCCTTTTATTTATTTTATTTATCTTATTGGCTACCCTTTCCCTTGTGCCCGCCCATTTCCGGCGACTCGTGTTTCCAGCAAATCCAGTTTCCCAATCTGGATCTAGCAAATTTACCCAAATCTCCTGCTGGCGGCGGGATTCTCTCATTCCAACCCAGTATGTTTTCCAAAAATCTCAGTGCCCAGTAAATATGCCAGTCCAGAGACCGATTTGTTGACCCTTTCCACACCCATGGGTACAGCCCCCTTGTAGAGATGCCTCTTTCTAAAGTCGATAAAAGGTTCCAAATCACCATGGCAACCTCACCTTGTGCAGGTGATGTGCGAAGTGATAAGTTCGGGGAAGAAAAACCACATCTCTGAGTGGCGCTCCGAGCCATGCCATATTGGGAAGGAGATATGGAGTCAGGTTGGTCTGGCCATGAAAATAACCTTGACAGATTCAGGGAAACCCAGAATTTCCCATTCCCATTCGAAGACTAATAAAATAACAGCCTCTATGATATCAGTACATCTAGGAAATGGCATCTGAGATATATAGAACCCAGAAAATGGTCTCGGATGCCCGAAAACTACATTTCCAGCTCTCTTTGCCCCTGAGAATCTGCAGTCACAGCGTTCAGGATACTGTGAATGATGGTTTCCACATTTAAGAGTGGGGGGAAAGAAAATTAAACTCTTTTTGGCTGTTTGGGGAAAGAACTTGGTCAGCCAAGCTAAACACTGAACCAAATTAAGGGAAGCTCATAAATCGGTAAAGATTGTCTTAAACCAGGTTTGGAGAAGATGGAAGCCAAGCAGAGGAGGAAGAGGAGGAAGAGGAAGAGGAGGAGGAGGAGGAGGAGTTTTGATTTATACCCCACCTTTCTCCCCTGTAAGGAGACTCAAGATGGCTTAAAAGCTCCTTTCCCTTCCTCTCCCCACAACAAACACCTTGTGAGGCAGGTGGGGCTGAGAGAGTTCAGAGAGAACTGCGACTAGCACCCAAGGTCACCCAGCAGGAACGTAGACGTGTGGAAACACATCTGGTTCACCAGATAAGCCTCTGCCACTCAGGTGGAGGAGTGGGGAATCAAACCTGGAGAAACCTGGAAAAAAGGCTAAATAGAAGATAACATTATATGAACACGTCTGGAAGAGTTTAGCAGTAATGGAACCACACCGAAGCAGAACATCTGGGTGGTTTGACCTCAGCTTAAAAATGCCTTGATTACAGATGAGGGAGCACCCAGAATTTAAAAAATGCATGATTAAAACTACCCAGAATTAAACACGCACATACCTGCTAAATCCCTGCCCCTACCCACAACACTGACTTACCCTCTCCAGGATTTGGGATGAAATAAACTTTTGGGATTTCCGAATGTGGCCGCTTTCATCGAAGTAACTTTCCCACTCAGACTGGTCGATGGGTAACTTCTTCATGCTCTGTAAATGGAGGCACAGTTTTTCAGTTAAGTAGATCTGCAATCTGGAAACTAACGCTGGAAGAAGAAGAAGAAGAAGAAGAAGAAGAGGAGGAGGAGGAGGAGGAGGAGGAGGAGGAGGAGGAGTTTGGATTTATATCCCCCCTTTCTCTCCTGCAGGAGACTCAAAGGGGCTTACAATCTCCTTGCCCTTCCCCCCTCACAACAAACACCCTGTGAGGTAGGTGGGGCTGAGAGAGCTCCAAGAAGCTGTGGCTCGCCCAAGGTCACCCAGCTGGCATGTGTGGGAGTGCACAGGCTAATCTGAATTCCCCAGATAAGCCTCCACAGCTTAGGCGGCAGAGCTAGGAATCAAACCTCGTTCATCCAGATTAGATACACGAGCTCTTAACCTCCTACGCAACTGCTGCTCCTGTTGGGTAACGTTGCGCCAGTCACAGTTCTCTCCGAACTCTCTCAGCTCCACCTACCTCACAAGGTGCCTGTTGTGGGGAGAGGAAGGGGAAGGAGTTTGTAAGCCCTGTAGAGTCTCCTTACAACAAAGAAAGGTGGGGTATGAATCCAAACTCCTCCTCCTCTTCCTCCTTCTCTGAGTCAAGGGACTTCTCCCAATTGGTACAGCATCTCAGCACAGTGCCTCCAACTGGGGACGAACGAAAGGAACCGAAACATGCAGAAAACGACGCACGCTTGCCGCAAATAAAATCAGAAAGGACAGACAAAACTGCAGCAAGTCCTGCTGAGTCTGCTCCGTTGGAACAATTAGCTGCACAGTTGCAAACTCTGCAGACACATTTGAACGAGGTGACTCGGAGGTATCCCAGGGGAGAGCCGCTGTTTCTCATCTTTGAGTCCACTTCTTGAAGCTCCCTGGATATTGTTATTGTAGAAAGGAAGACGGGGTTACTGCAGGTAATCACCTGCATTTAATGCAATGCCCTCCCAGCAGGCTTTGACTGGCTTTCTGTTCCACACGAATGGTTTTTTCGACCCCAAAAAACCCTTCTGCCATGAAATTGAATCCCATTCTTTCTTTCTTTCTTTCTTTCTTTCTTTCTTTCTTTCTTTCTTTCTTTCTTTCTTTCTTTCTTTCTTTCTTTCTTTCTTTCTTTCTTTCTTTCTTTCTTTCTTTCTTTCTTTCTTTCTTTCTTTCTTTCTTTCTTTCTTTCTACCCCATTCCGTGGGCTGCAGACCTTTTGTGATTCTAATGAGACTTGCTTCAATGGCCCCTCTAACTGATCGCATTGGTTTTATCCTCTCCCCGCCCCACCACCACACGCAAGCTGCTCCTGTTTGTAACTAATTATGCATCCCATCCCTCCTGGCAAGGAGTCTTTTAGAAGGGTAACCCCCAAGCCAGGTTTAAAAAGTCATTTTGGAAAAGCTCCCCCCTCCCCCATATAAAAATTATGCCAAACCAAAAAAAAATTGTCCTGGCAAGGAGCAGCAGTGGCTTAGTGGTTAACAGCAGGTGCATTCTGATCTGGAGGAACCGGGTTTGATTCCCCGCTCTGCCACTTGACCTGTGGAGGCTTATCTGGTGAACCAGATTAGCCTGTGCACTCCAACACATGCCAGCTGGGTGACCTTGGGCTTGTCACAGTTTTTCGGAGCTCTCTCAGCCCCACCCACCTCACAGGGTGTTTGTTGTGAGGGGGAAAGGGCAAGGAGATTGTAAGCCCCTTTGAGTCTCCTGCAGGAGAGAAAGGGGGGATATAAATCCAAACTACTACTACTACTACTACTACTACTACTACTACTACTACTACTACTACTACTACTACTACTACTACTACTACTACTCTACTTCTTCTTCTTCTTCTTCAGGCTTAGTACTGTTAAACTGACTGTCAGTCTCTCCACGGTCTTGGGTTGGGGGTCTTTCCAGTAAACCAGGGGTGTCAAACTCACGGCCCTCCCAATGTTCATGAACTACAATTGCCATCAGTCCCTCCCAACATGAGCATTGGCTATACTGGCAAGGGCTGATGGGAATTGTAGTTCGTGAACATCTGGAGGACCGCGAGTTTGACACCTGTGCTGTCAACAACTCCTTCGCTGTATTAACTGGCAGTGCTGGGATTTGAACCTTCTATAGGCAAGGCCGAGGCCTTACCAACTGAGTCGCAGGAGTAAAACAGTAACAGTGGGGCGCTCACCAGTAAAGAGGAGAACGAGGCTCTGAGACCTGAAACGTCCTCTTGTGATGACATCGGGCTCCCCCGCCTTTGTCTGTCTGTCACTTTGATCATTGTTTTGGGGAAAACGGTCGTTTCAAATGGGTACTGATAGAGACTGAACGATCTCGGCTCCCCGAACTCTTCGAAGGTTCTCTTCTCCCCTTCTTCTCCAGTGAACTCGGTGGAGATGGGATGGATTGTTTCCTTCAGAACAGAGATGGGTTACCGTAGGGCTGTAATGGTCACAAAGGCACGAGTCCAGTCCAGTGGCCAACATTCCATCCTTGTATTCATCGGTGCCAAAAGCTCTACTCTATCTTCTGTTTGAGGAATCTACTTATTAGTGGCACACCCAGCGTTGGTTCGAAAATCAAGGAAACCTCTTCTCTTTGGGTTGACAGTCTGAGAGGAAGACACAATTGCCCTAAAAACCTGCCGTCAATAATTCAAAACGAGCCTCGCCCACAAACAAAACGCACCCCTTATTAAAACATTTCTATGCCATCTATCCGCCCACGCAGTCCCCGCGGATAACCGGAAACCCTTGATAGAATTAGATAAAAGAGGAAATATACATAAATTGATTGGTGGTTTTGAAGGTTAAGGATTGTTAAATTAAGATCCAATAGAGAAAAACGAGGCTGTTTATTGCTAGTGATGCTAAAGGCTTAATTTTATCTCGATGCTTAATGGCCAAGTGCTGACAGTGTAGGATTTAAGGGTTAATGGTCGGTATAGAAGAAGATGGAAGTCTCTGTGAAATAAGTACTTTGTAATTTGGTGATTTTTCTGCCTTAGTGTATGTTTTTGACTTTGGTTTTGAAGTACACATTTAAAAACATTGAAGAAAAAAAATCTCTACTCGCTGGGTAGCTTTGGACCAATCACTCTCTTGCAGCCTCACCTACCTTACAGGGGGGTTGTGAGGACAAAAGAGGGGAAGAAATGAAGCTTGGTGAAGAAAGAGTGGGCTTAGAAATGGCAAGGTAGCACCTGCGGAGGAGGAGGAGGAGGAGGAGGAGGAGGAGGAGGAGGAGGAGGAGGAGGAGTTTGGATTTATATTCCCCCTTTAATATGGAACGTTCTAAAAGAGTTTGTTCATGTGATATGACTACGGTTGAAACACTTGACCATTCTTTGTTTCTATGCCCTAAATACAATAAGATACGCATGAAATACATGAATTCAATTTTCTTGCAATGTTCTCAGTGGCATGAGTGTTATAAGATACCCAATCTCCTGAACAGCTCTGATGTGCTCTTTTGTGAAACTGTTGCAAATTTTATACTGGAAATTAGTGATTTTAACTGTTTTTCTTAACCTTGTTTTGTTTTAAAAATTTGTCCTGTTTTATATGCCAATAAAGGCTTGTGGTGTTGTTGATATTTCCCCTTTATCTCTTGTAAGCAGACTCAAAGAGGCTTACAATCTCCTTTCCCTCCCCCCACAACAAACACTCTGTGAGGTGGGTGGGGCTGCGAGAGCTCTGAAGAACTGTGACTAGCCCAACGTCCCCCAGGTAGCGTGTGTTGGAGTGCACAAACTAATCTGGTTCACCAGATAAGCCTCCGCAGCTCAAGTGGCAGAGCGGGGACTCAAACCCAGTTCTCCAGATTAGAGTGCGCCAGCTTTTAACCACTACGCCACGAAGCCTTCTTTGACTTCATTGATGAAGTTATGTGGATTTCCAGCTGTCAAGAAAGAGGGAAATTCCCCTGACAAAACAGCAGAAATGAGTTGTAAATGGATTGGAAGGGGTGAAATGGAGAGGAAAAAGGGGGGAGAGCGGAGAGCCGGAGACCCATGCAAGCTTGGAGGACAGCTAATGGAGATGGGAAAGTCGGTTAATTACCTGCCGTGAAACTGATCCACTTCAAAATGAATTTTTAATGGAAAAATAATGCACTTTCCTGGCAA
This sequence comes from Sphaerodactylus townsendi, assembly GCF_021028975.2. Classification (NCBI taxonomy): domain Eukaryota; kingdom Metazoa; phylum Chordata; class Lepidosauria; order Squamata; family Sphaerodactylidae; genus Sphaerodactylus; species Sphaerodactylus townsendi. The sequence continues at coordinate 14,019,418 of NC_059441.1, forward strand.
CTTCCATTAAAAAATAGCAACGCAGGAGAGATGGCACGACCCTCGTTCGCGATGGCTGGCACCACGCCTGTTGGGCTGCAGAGAAGAAGGGCAAACTACTTGCTAGTTGAGCTGCTGAGGAAAAGGGCATCTGTCGATGGGGTGGTAAACTCCCAGCCGCAAGCTGCTGAGGTGTCTGCTGCCTTTGGCGGCGTTGAAGGGGATCTGGACCAATTCCTGGAGGAGAGCTCCCTGGATAGCTGCTACAGCTAATTAGAGCACCCATGTTGAAAGGCAGTGTGTCTGTACACAATCTACTGGGGGGCAAGCATCAATGTCTTTGGCCTCTGTGATCCTGCGGTGGGCTGTTTGTGCCATCAAGTTGGCCACCGGGGAGGGGGGGGGGGAAGATTCATGGTCTAAATTAGGGATCCTCAAGGCGATGCCCGTGCAAGGGAGGGGAGTGAGAGGTGGCATGCAAGGGAGGGAAGGGGAGGGGAGGGAGGGGTGGCATGCAAGTAGGGGAGGGAGGGGAAGGAGGGAGGGGAGGCATGCAAGGGAGGGGAGGGAGGGGTGGCATGCAAGGGAGGGGAGGGAGGGGTGGCATGCATGTAGGGGAGGGAGGGGAAGGAGGGAGGGGAGGCATGCAAGGGAGGGGAGGAAGGGGTGGCATGCAAGGGAGGGAGGGAGGGGTGGCATGCAAGTAGGGGAAGGAGGGGAAGAAGGGAGGGGAGGCATGCAAGGGAGGGGGAGGAAGGGGTGGCATGCAAGGGAGGGGAGGGAGGGGTGGCATGCAAGTAGGGGAAGGAGGGGAAGAAGGGAGGGGAGGCATGCAAGGGAGGGGGAGGAAGGGGTGGCATGCAAGGGAGGGGGAGGGAGGGGTGGCATGCAAGGGAGGGGAGGGGAGGGGAGGGGAGGGAGGGGTGGCATGCATGTAGGGGAGGGAGGGGAAGGAGGGGGAGGGAGCACTTGCAAGGGAGGAGGGGGAGGAAAGAGGGGGTGGCATGCTGGGGAGGGAGGGAGGGGTGCTTGCAGAGGTGGGGGAGGGAGGGGAAGAAGGGAGGGAGGGCAATACAAAGGGGAGGGAGGAAGGGGGGTGCATGTCTAAAGGGAAGGGAGGGAGGGTGGCATGCAAAGGAGGGAGGGGAGGGAGGGCTGAAATTAGAGGGAGGGGAAGGAGGGAGGGGAGGCATGCAAGGGAGGGGAGGAAGGGGTGGCATGCAAGGGAGGGGAGGGAGGGGTGTCATGCAAAGGAGGGAGGGAGGGGTGGCATTCAAGTAGGGGAAGGAGGGGAAGGAGGGAGGGGAGGCATGTAAGGGAGGGGAAGGGAGGGGAGGGAGGGGTGGCATGCAAAGGAGGGAGGGAGGGGTGGCATTCAAGTAGGGGAGGGAGGGGAGGCATGCAAGGGAGGGGAGGGAGGGGTGTCATGCAAAGGAGGGAGGGAGGGGTGGCATGCAAGTAGGGGAGGGAGGGTAATGAGGGGGAGGAGGCATGCAAGGGGGAGGGAGGGGAGAGAGGGGTGGCATGCAAGTTAGGGGAGGGGCCATGTCCAGATGTCAGGCCCCCTTCCCCTCCGTTGCATGCCACCTCTCACTCCCTGGCCTTCCTTGCATGTCACCCCTCCTTCCCTTCCTTCTCCCTCCGCTAGGGTGGGTGGGTTATGTCCAGATGCTGGGCCCTTTCCCTCCCCTCCCTTGCTTGCCACCCCTCCCTCTCTCCCCTCCCTCCTTCCTTCTTCCCTTGCCTGCCACAAAATGGCTGCCAGAAAATGGCTCCTGCTGACCCTCTTCCTGGTGCACGCCAAGCATTTTTAGAAAGTAGGTGGGACAGGTGTGGCGTTTGCCCAACAAGGCTTCTGATTGGTAGCTGGAAATTTGACTGGCTGCACAGATTTTTAAAAACGTTGCCATGGCAGCAACTGCGACCGTTGGACAAGGAGCTTCTATGACTGAAGGTGAGGTGTGGCAGCCATTTTGTGGCCACCCCCACCACACCGAGCCGGAATTCCAAAGCGGGCTGCAGGCTCCAAAAACCCAGGGGCCCCTGGTCTTGCCGAAGCCTTCCTCCAGCCCAGCAGAGCTCTTCGTACGTTTCCCATAACTCTGCTGTTAACAAAATAGGCTTCCTCCATTATCATGTATTATATATGTGCGCGCCGTCTCAGGGGACGCTTCAGGCATCTCATGGAGTGAGCTGAAGCAAAACAGAATTCTTAACAAGGAACACGTGAGGCTTTCGGTTCTGTGGAGGGAATGCCGAGTCCTTCGGCTAAGGAGCCTCCAGGTTTCTCTTGGTTCATCCGTGGATCGCGTGAGTGGCATTTAGGATCACATTCATAGGGAGAAATACCCACTCGCTGTATACTCTACAACTGTATACTCTACATCGAAGAGATAGAAAAAGTGCAGAGAAGGGCAACGAGGATGATTGAGGGACTGGAACTCCTTCCTTACGAGGAGAGGCTGCAGCGTTTGGGGCTCTTTAGTTTGGAGAGATGTCTGAGGGGGGATATGATTGAAGTCTATAAAATTATGCATGGGGTAGAAAACGTCTACAGAGAGAATTTTTTCTCTCTTTCTCACAATACTAGAACCAGGGGGCATCCATTGAAAATGCTGGGGGGAAGAATTAGGACTAATATGAGGAAACATTTTTTTCATGCAACGTGTGATTGGTGTTTGGAATATGCTGCCACAGGAGGTGGTGATGGCCACTAACCTGGATAGCTTTAAAAAGGGCTTGGACAGATTGATGGAGGAGAAGTCAATCTATGGCTCCCAATCTTGATCCTCCTCTATCCGAGATTGCAAATGCCTTAGCAGACCAAGTTCTCAGGAGCAGCAGCAGCCGCAGAAGGCCATTGCTTTCACCTCCTGCAGGTGAGCTCCCAAAGGCACCTGGTGGGCCACTGCGAGTAGCAGAGAGCTGGACTAGATGGACTCTGGTCTGATCCAGCAGGCTAATTCTTATGTTCTTAACTACACATCACAGAATCATAGAGTTGGAAGAGACTACCAGGGATGTCCAGTCCAACCCCATGCTGGAGAACACAATCAAAACACTCCCGTCAGTTGGCTATCCAGCCTCTGTTTAAAACCCCCAAAGAAGGAGACTCCGCCACACTCTGATGGCAGCATATTCCACTGTCAAACAGCCTTACTGTCAGGAAGTTCTTCCTAACATTTAGGTGAATTCTCTTTTCCTGTACCTTGAACCTATTATTCCTTGTCCTAGTCTCTGGAGCAGCAGAAAACAAGCTTGCTCCATCTTCAACGTAACATCCCTTCAAATATTTAAACATGGCTATCATGTCACCCCCTAACCTTGTCTTTACCAGACTAAACATCCCCAGCTACCTAAGTCTCAACTCATAGGGCATGGATTCCATTTTGGTCTCCCTCCTCTGGATACAGTCCAGCCTGTCAGTTTTAATAAACAGTGGTGGCGGTGCTGGCAGGGGCTGATGGGAGTTGTAGTCCATGGCCATTCTGGCAGGGGCTGATGGGAGTTGTAGTCCATGGCCATTCTGGCAGGGGCTGATGGGAGTTGTAGTCCATGGCCATGCTGGCAGGGGCTGATGGGAATTGTAGTCCATGGCCATGCTGGCAGGGGCTGATGGGAGTTGTAGTCCATGTCCATGCTGGCAGGGGCTGATGGGAATTGTAGTCCATGGCCACGCTGGCAGGGGCTGATGGGAATTGTAGTCCATGGCCACGCTGGCAGGGGCTGATGGGAATTGTAGTCCATGGCCATGCTGGCAGGGGCTGATGGGAATTGTAGTCCATGAACATCTGGAGTGCCAAAGGTTCGCCACCACAGTCCTAGTATTTTATTTTGTATTTTCAACATTGTGTATTCCCTATATTGATTATTTCTTAATATGACCATTGGGGACTATGTATCATTGCTGTGTTTGTTCCCTCATCTTGGATCGTAATAAAAATTGAACTGAATACTAGATCCCACAACAGTTACAATAAGATGCCGATGTAACGTTGGTCTCTAAAACCATCCCCGTTATTCTGCTTTGAGAATCCTGCCCGAATGTCCGAATATTCAAACAACCCCAAATGCCCGAATATTCAGACAGCAACTGAGCATTCCCTACAATATTTAATATCAGTGTTTCACACCACATGATCTCTGATCTCAGTAACTGGCAGTGGGCAGTGGGTGTTTAGCAGTGCTCAGTGGCTGAAACGCAATGGCATTTAGTGCTTGGCAGTATGTGTGTGTCATGGTTGTGTTTGATTGTTGAGGCTCAGTGGAACTGACAGCAGCTGACAGCATATGAGACTTCATATTTAACGCCTGCCATAATCAGGAAAGACCGACAACTCTCAAGTGCCTGATTCCAGCATGCAGAGAGTAACATTTCACTTCTTTAAAAAAAGAGGAGCATTAAAAAAACATGGACAGACAGGAGGAGGAGGAGGAGGAGGAGGAGGAGGAGTCAAAATTTACTGCTGGAACAAATGTTTATTTCAAACCCTTCCTTTCATTACATATTGATTGTATTATGATCATATTTGGGTGGGAAGTCATATTGATGATGGCACCAAGATACTTTTTCTGCAGTGTTTTACTGATGGTCCCATGGGTAGTGTCAGTGGTACAACAAACAAAATCTTGATGCAAACGGATGGTACCATCACCGTAAGATATTGTGTCCATAAATCATGGCACTCTGCACAACAATGCTTGACCTATAATATTGTTAATAACAGTGAAAAAAGGCATATTGTATTGAGATTCTTTTTCTACTCTGTTTTACTGACAGGCATGTGGGTAAGTTCAGTGGCTGCCAGAAAATGGCTACCTAGGAGGTGGACCCAGCGACAAAATGGCTGCCAGAAAATGGCTACCTAGGAGATGGACCCAGCTACAAAATGGCTGCCAGAAAATGGCTTCCTAGGAGGTGAACCCAACTACAAAATGGCTGCCAGAAAATGGCTACCTAGGAGATGGACCCAGCTACAAAATGGCTGCCAGAAAATGGCTACCTAGGAGGTGGACCCAGCGACAAAATGGCTGCCAGAAAATGGCTACCTAGGAGATGGACCCAGCTACAAAATGGCTGCCAGAAAATGGCTACCTAGGAGGTGGATCAGTGAGGATCCTGTGGCTGCAAAAGAACCGTTTTAAACAAATGAACAGCCAATCAAAGTTCCAGTGGCCAACCGGAAGTCTTACTGGGCACCAGTGCCACCTGGCATCATTTATTTTCCAACAAAACACTTGAAGGACATCGATTTGGAGGAAATCTTTACAATTTAAAAAATCAAGTTTTTGTGCAAGGAAAGTCACTTTCCCACTGCCAACAACATGGACAGTATCGGATTTGACTTTCGCCATGCGGGTGAAGAGGAGGGATCCTTTCCGTCGCAGGCAACCTGTTCTCAAAGCCAACGTCTTCATAATAACTCTTTTAGAATTTCTGACAACCTCGTTCATCTTTTATGGATGGAGGGCTGTGAGTGTTCCCTCTCTGGTCCTATTTCCCCCCCCCCCCTTACCTTTTTTAAAAAAACGGCTACATCAAAAAGATCTATGAAAGGCTCAGTTCTCAGCCGACAAGCCATCTATTTAAAGTTTACATACCCGGCAACTCTCTGGAAGATGTATTAATGGGAAATTGCTGGAGGAACCGCGGCCCCTGGCTTTTCACGGAAGGCGCTGTGCAAACATGTCCGCATCAAAGTTTAATGCTCCCCTGTTAACAAAATATAATGTTCTCTCATCATTCTTTTTCCATCCCGGTTTAAACGCTTGAGAGAATTGGCTAGCTACTGAGAGACGGCAAGCGGCTGACACCAGAGGTGACAGTCGGGTGGGCGGTGGGGAGCCGTAAACATCACGGGTGGCTCTACCAGACTCTGGTGGTGCCAGGTAGCCTCGGCTGTCAGCGCACAGCTTTCTGACAAAAACCGAGGCGCCCCGAATCTTGCTGCACGGTGGTTTGCCGGGGAACATATCTCAAGCGACAGCTGCGATCGCTCACGAGCAGCCCCTCAGATCTCTCGGCCTCAGGCGCAACAGTGAACAGGTTTGCGGCTACGAGGTAAAGGCCCAATTTTATTCCCTTCTGCCCTGCGGGCATCATTTGTCGAAGTGGAACGTATGGTGAGAGAAGGGAGCCAATCACCGCAGCCTTGGCCGATGACACGGTCAGGGCCTGATCCTTAGGTGTACCAGGGATCGAGTTATATTTTATCCAGTGGGTCTCACCCCCAAGGAATGTGTTCTTATGTCTGCACATTTAGTGTTGCCAACTCCAGAGTAGGGTGGGGTTTGAGTAAAAGAAAACCTAAGTAGCATACAATCTGTTCTCCAAAGCAACCATGTTTAGATCTTTGAAGGGATGTCATGTTGGTGAGGAAGCAAGCTTGTTTCCTGCGGCTCCAGAGACTAGGACAGTGGTGGTGAACCTATGGCACAGGTGCCAGAGGTGGCACTCAATGCCCTTTCTGTGGGCACGTGTGCACAGAGTTCACCGTGTGAGTGGGGGGTGGAAAATCACCCCCCCCACACACACACATATAGGCTAGCCTGGGCACGATTCTTTACCTTGGAGGAAGCTCAGTTGCTGGCAATGGGTCTTGCTTCTGAGTAAACCCTCCTAGAGTCGTGATTCACCCATTCGAAGGATTGTACGGTTGCTTCGCCAAACTTACTCCTGAGTAACATTCACCTCAGAGCCAACTGTTTTTTCCAAACCAAAACCTCAGTATTCAGGTTAAATTGCCGTGCTGGCACTTTGCGATAAACAAGTGAGTTTCGGGTTGCAATTTGGGCACTCGGCCTCGAAAAGGTTCGCCATCACTGGACTAGGACCAGGAGTCATGGGTTCAAGGGGAAGGAGAAGAGATTCCACCTAAACATCAGGTAAAAACTTCCTGACAGTAAGGGACAGTGGAATGCGCTACCACGGAGGGGGGGGGGTGACTCCTTTTTTGAAGGTTTTTAAAGAAAGGCTGGATGGCCATCTGTCAGGAGTGCTTTGATTGTGTCTTCCTGCATTGCAGGGGGTTGGACTTGATGGCCCTTGGGGCTCTCTTCCAGCACTATGATTCTATGATTCCACAATCTCTGAAGTCTGTGAATCAGTTGTAATTCCAGGAGTATCCAGGTCTTTCCTGGAGATTGGCAACTCTTTATATACTGATGAAACAGCCATCACTATGCCCTTTTGTCTGCGCCTGGTATCCTGTCTATACTTGAAGACCTTCCTCCAGGAGCAGCAGTGGCGTAGGAGGTTAAGAGCTCGTGTATCTAATCTGGAGGAACCGGGTTTGATTCCCCGCTCTGCCACCTGAGCTGTGGAGGCTTATCTGAGGAATTCAGATTAGCCTGTGCACTCCCACACATGCCAGCTGGGTGACCTTGGGCTAGTCACAGATTCTCGGAGCTCTCTCAGCCCCACCTACCTCACAGGGTGTTTGTTGTGAGGGGGGAAGGGCAAGGAGATTGTCAGCCCCTTTGAGTCTCCTATAGGAGAGAAAGGGGGGATATTAATCCAAACTCCTCCTCCTCCTCCTCCTCCTCCTCCTCCTCCTCCTCCTCCTCTTCTTCTTCTTCTTCTTCTTCTTCTTCTTCTTCTTCTTCTTCTTCTTCTTCTTCTTCTTCTTCTTCTTCTTCTTCTTCTTCTTCTTCTTCTTCTTCTTCTTCTTCTTCTTCTTCTTCCTCCAATACCCTTTTCCCTGGAATAGCAATTATAGCAGCTTTGGAAACAGAGACGACGAATAGACCTTCTCAGCATCCCCCTGATGTGTCAGAATGAAGCTACACTTTCTTGCAAAGTGCAAGCAGGCGGCTGAGAGTCCTTAAAACCCAAGCCTGATTTGCAAGCATCTGAGTAGCCCCAGCAGAAAGATACTGCACTCGCATGAATAGATAATAAGGAAGCTGAAGGGCCTTCATCCAGGAACGGAAACAGATAAACTTTGCCTCGCCGGCAAGGTTATACGGGAAGTGTTCTTGTGAGATTAGGCGTGGGGAGAATCACAAGGCATATTTCATCTTGCAGTAAGCCACACACCATTTGCTGATCCCCTGTGAGCCAAGGATGTCCCTACAGCCAGTCTGACTGGCCGCAATGTCACGGAATGTTCACAAACATTACAACTGCCCGAGGGGGGAAAGGCAGTGGATGGAAAGAACAGCTGAATTCCACATTGATTCAAATGCTGGTGTTTAGAAGTCCGAGGCCCCTTCCGCACATGCAGAATAAGGCACCTTCAACCCACTTTCGATGCACCTTGAAGCTGCATGGCTTAGCAAAATCCACTTGCAAACAATTGCAAACGTGGGTTGAAAGTGCATTGTTCTGCATGTGCGGAAGGGGTCAAAGCGATCCTTGGTTCCTGTCCGTTACTGTGGAGCTGCCAATCCAGAGTTTTATCTTTAATTGAATTAATTGCCAACATAAGATCTATACATACTTCCTTCATCCCAGTATAGGGAGCACCAGTGGCGTAGGAGGTTAAGAGCTCGTGTCTCTAATCTGGAGGAACCGGGTTTGATTCCCAGCTCTGCTGCCTGAGCTGTGGAGGCTTATCTGGGGAATTCAGATTAGCCTGTGCACTCCCACACACGCCAGCTGGGTGACCTTGGGCTAGTCACAGCTTCTCGGAGCTCTCTCATCCCCACCTACCTCACAGGGTGTTTGTTGTGAGGGGGGAAGGGCAAGGAGATTGTCAGCCCCTTTGAGTCTCCTGCAGGAGAGAAAGAGGGGATATAAATCCAAACTCTTCTTCTTCTTCTTCTTCTTCTTCTTCTCTGAAGAATATGCCACTCACCTCCCCTAATCAATAACCCAAAAGATTTTAAAGAAATCTGAGGCTTTTCTGCTGGGAAAACATGAACATTAGAAAGAAACCATAGAACTTTGTATGACAGCGGTAGCAAGAATATTATATTTGCAGAAGTAGAGAACTCCAGCTATTCCTACAATTGAAGTGTGGTGGGGGAAGGTACTGGAGCTGGCCGAAACGGCCAAGAGAACTTTACTACTTAAAAGAAAGAACTTAATTAATTTCATGGACAATTAGAAAATCCTTGATAGAATATCTAGATAAAACAGAAAATAAACCTTTCCTGCCATAGCAGCAGCAGCAGCAACCTTTATTAGGCATATAAAATAGTCTGATACATTGCCAAAAAAGTTGGGATGTACAGAACAAAAATGTAATCGAGACGAAGACAGAAGAACTGTATCTAACGTTTGACATTACTTACAGAGTCGCACCACTTATAAGAGAAATTTTGCAATTTTTTCCCCAAGAACACGACATCTGAGTTATTTAACAGGACTCCCCTGGCAAAACTGTCAGAGTCTCTTATAGATTTATCTAAGACCAGACAAGGAGAGAAATTTCTGGTACCCACATATCTCCGACAGTCGTGTATAATATGGGCTAGAGTCTCTTGATTCTTACAATGTGGACAGACCCGATCCTGCAGAAAATAAACTGAGAACTGGTGATTTTGGAAGGTTAAGGATTGTTAATAGGAGCAGCAGTGGCGTAGGAGGTTAAGAGCTCGTGTATCTAATCTGGAGGAACCGGGTTTGATTCCCAGCTCTGCCGCCTGAGCTGTGGAGGCTTATCTGGGGAATTCAGATTAGCCTGTGCACTCCCACACATGCCAGCTGGGTGACATTGGGCTAGTCACAGCTTCTCAGAGCTCTCTCAGCCCCACCTACCTCACAGGGTGTTTGTTGTGAGGGGGGAAGGGCAAGGAGATTGGAAGCGCCTTTGAGTCTCCTGCAGGAGAGAAAGGGGGGATATAAATCCAAACTCCTCCTCCTCCTCCTCCTCCTCTTCTTCTTCAATTAAGATTTCCCCCCCCCCCCCGTTAACATCTGTGGATCCTGCCGTCCCTCCCCTCTTTTAGGGGATTGGTTAGTAGGTCGCCTCTTGTATTATTTATTGTATTTGATATTAACACGCTGCTTTTAATGGGGTTTTAATGATTTAAAGATTATAGAGCCATTTACTATGATTTATTTAACTATTTGAGATTTATTGATTTTTTTTTGTGCTCTATTTGTATATTCATGTTCACCGCCCTGAGCCCTTCGGGGGAGGGCGGTATATAGATAGATCAGGGGTAGGGAACCTGCGGCTCTCCAGATGTTCAGGAACTACAATTCCCATCAGCCTCTGTCAGCATGGCCAATTGGCCATGCTGGTAGAACTGATGGGAGGTAGTTCCTGAATTTATCTGGAAAGCCTAGGATCCCTGAATAGATAGATAGATAGATAGATAGATAGATAGATAGATAGATAGATAGATAGATAGATAGATAGATAGATAGATAGATAGATAGATAGATAGATAGATAGATAGATAGATAGATAGATAGATAGATAGATAGATAGATAGATAGATAGATAGAGGAAAGTGATTTTTAAAAAATTAACTAAAGATTTAAATTGATTTCGACACCTAATGTAGTGATGAAAATGTAGGGTTTAAGGGTTAATATTCAATGTGAAAGACACTAGAAGACCCTATGAAATAAACACTTTACAATGTGGTGGATTTCTGTATGTTTTGGATTATTTTTATTTTGAAGCACAAATTAAAAAGTTGCCAACATGGGTGAAGTTGTCGTAAACACAGAAGAAAATGCCCCTCGCCCTCCCCAGTCAAGGTGCGGGCAAATGCCGGTCCCTCTCTAGAGGTCACATAGCTGTATTTTATGCTAACAAGGATAGCATGTTTGCTGATAAACACTCCCAAGGCATCAGTTGTTGGAGTTCTGCTAAACCCTCCAGCCTACACCTTTTCTTTGGCCCTCGAACAGCGTGTTTAGTGCATTTCCTGATAATGTGCGAACTGGGCAGTGACGAGCTTGAGAGAGAATATGAAAGATTAATGGAGCTTTGTCCCCAAAGACTGAAAACGAGGCTGTTCCAGAATTTTAACTTTCCCACTTTCCCCGGTGCTGATCTGGCATGTTAAATCTTTGAAAAGCTCGCTTTGATGTGTGGCACGGAGTCGGGATAGCTTTGCGGGAGAGTCAAAAAAACAAAAGGTTACTGAAGTTTGATCTCTTGGGGTTCTCTGCCAGGGACGGGGTGGTCTCTGCGATCCAACGCAGCTGAGAACCAACAGCCATGAAAGACACCACATAGACCAGTGATGGCGAACCTTTTCGAGACCGAGTGCCCAAATTGCAACCCAAAACCCACTTATTTATCGCAAAGTGCCCACACGGCAATTTAACCTGAATACTGAGGTTTTAGTTTAGAAAAAATGGGTGGTTCCAAGGCGTGCGTTATTCAGGAGTAAGCGTGGTAGTAGTCGGTGGCTTTGCTTTGAAGCAACCGTACAACTTTTCCAATGGGTGAATCACGACCCTCAGAGGGTTTACTCAGAAGCAAGCCCCATTGCCAGCATCCGAGCTTATTCCCAGGTAAAGGATCGCGCTTTAGTTCTTCGCATGAAAATCAGTGGGGTTTAACAGCGCTTAACAGGGTTACCTACACTGCTTCCACAAAACTAGGTCTTAGGTTTAATGCTAATAATCAAGCCCAGCAGCCCAGGTTAGCCTAGATCATGTGTGTGTGTGTGTGGGGGGGCACTCTGTGCGTGCCCACAGAGAGGGCTCTGATTGCCACCTCTGGCACCCGTGCCATAGGTTCGCCACCACTGACATAGACAGAAGAGGGCCCGCTATTTCTATTGAGTTGTGACAACTGTCAGAGTTGTGTAGCCAGTGCTGAATTTACCTGTATGCTTGGCAGGCTGAAGTCGAGGGTCTCAAAATCTTGGGGGGCCTTCAGCCAAGGTGTATAATATTTTTGACACTGTCATAGGCCTCTCTTACACATGCTGTCATAATGCACTATAGGCTCTAAACCATAGGTGTCAAACTCACAGCCCTCCAGATGTTATGGACTACAGTTCCCATCATCCCCTGCCAGCATGCTGCTGGCAGGGGATGATGTGAACTGTAGTCCATAACATCTGGAGGGGCGTGAGTTTGACACCTGTGCTCTAAGCAGTGATTTTTCTTGCCCTCCATTTTAGAATAATCATTACTGTACTTCACAAGATTTAGACCCTTTAGGAAAGGGATTGTGAATTGCGGGATTTTAAACACCCGGTGTCGTCCTCAGCTTCACTCGGCTTTGTTTAAAACACTCTTATTGTCTTCTGCTAATCACGAGAGTGGGGGATTGGAAGAGACCTCTCAAGTGAAATAGCCTTGCGCCTCTCTTCATCTAAGGCCCCTTCCGCACATGCAGAATAATGCACTTTCAATCCACTTTCAGTGCACTTTGCTGCTGAATTAACACTGTGCGGAAGAGCAAAACCCACTTGCAAACGATTGTGAAAGTGGATCGAAAGTGCATTATTCTGTATGTGCGGAAGGGGCCTCAGTCAGTGTCTTTTGAGTCTGGCGGGACTTTTGGGATTCAGACACAGTATGGTGAGCACAGCCACAACTCCCCCCCCCCCCGGAGTGCGACCAATTACAAAATGGTTTCCATAGGGGGAGGAGCAAACTACAAAATGTCAGGGGGTGTGGTTATGCCTAACTTTGACATAAGTCGGCCGAGACTTTGATGGCAAATTTGTGCTGGAGAAAGGAGCTGTCCAGGGTACTGAAGCCACAGACACCCTTCAATGAAGTGCCTTGCTGGATCCCACAGAGCGCTTCCCCCAGTCCGTCGTCCTGTGCCTAATCTTGGAGACTCAACCAACAGCAGACATGCACGGCCTTCCCCCCAATGTAGCCTCCTAGCACCGGTATTCAGACTTTTGCTGTGGAGCCTCCCTGTAGTTACCATGGCTAGCAGCCCTTGATAGAATATGTTTGGAGAAGGCATTCCACAGTTGGGGGTGCCACCACAAAAGAGACCCTTACGCTTTAACATCTGAGGGGCAGAGCTTAGTAGGAATATAAGAATAGCCTTGTGGGATCTGACCAGTTCCATGTAGCCCTGTATTCTGTTTAATAAAGCTTCCCCTAGAGGGCCAAAAAAGCAGACTACAGAGACCAAGCTTTTCCCTAGATGTTGCCTGGATTTCAGAGGTTGACTGCCTTTGAACATGGAGGTTCCTTTTAGTCACTATGGCTAGTAGCTCCGTGAATCTGTCCAATGCCCTTGGAAAGCCATCTATGCTAGTCGGTATCACCATGTACCATGTATCACTGGTTGGCCAATACCATGTACCATTTAGCACCATGTATCACCGGTTGTCCAATACCACGTACCATTTAGCACCATGTATCACCGGTTGTCCAATACTGCATTACCATTTAGCACCATGTATCACCCGGTTTGTCCAATACCACGTACCATTTAGCACCATGTATCTCCGGTTGTCCAATACCATGTACCATTTAGCACCATGTATCACCGGTTGTCCAATACCATGTTCCACTTAGCACCATGTATCACCGGTTGTCCAATACCATGTACCATTTAGCACCACTTGGAGACCCATGTACCATTTAGCACCATGTATCACCGGTTGTCCAATACCATGTACCATTTAGTACCATGTATCACCGGTTGTCCAATACCATGTACCATTTAGCACCAATACCACGTACCATTTAGCACCATGTATCACCGGTTGTCCAATACCATGTACCATTTAGTACCATGTATCACCGGTTGTCCAATACCATGTACCATTTAGCACCACTTGGAGACCCATGTACCATTTAGCACCATGTATCACCAGTTGTCCAATACCATGTACCATTTAGTACCATGTATCACCGGTTGTCCAATACCACGTAACATTTAGCACCAAAGCGCATCACGGTTTGTCAATACCATGTACCATTTAGCACCATGTATCACCCGGTTGTCCAATACCATGTTCCTTAGCACCATGTATCACGGTTGTCAATACCACGTTCCGTTGGCGCACCATGTATCACCGGTTGTCCAATACCGCGTTACCATTTAGCACCATGTATCTCGGTTGTCCAATACCGCGTTACCGTTAACATGTATCCGGTTGTCCAATACCGCATTGCGAACAGCACCATGTATCACCCGGTTGTCAATACCGCATTACCGTTAGCACCATGTATCACCGGTTGTCCAATACCACGTACCATTTAGCACCATGTATCACCGGTTGTCCAATACCACGTACCATTTAGCACCATGTATCACCGGTTGTCCAATACCATGTACCATTTAGCACCATGTATCACCGGTTGTCCAATACCATGTACCATTTAGCACCACTTGGAGACCCATGTACCATTTAGCACCATGTATCACCGGTTGTCCAATACCATGTACCATTTAGCACCATGTATCACCGGTTGTCCAATACCATGTACCATTTAGCACCACTTGGAAACCCATGTACCATTTAGCACCATGTATCACCGGTTGTCCAATACCATGTACCATTTAGTACCATGTATCACCGGTTGTCCAATACCACGTAACATTTAGCACCATGTATCACCGGTTGTCCAATACCATGTACCATTTAGCACCATGTATCACCGGTTGTCCAATACCATGTTCCACTTAGCACCATGTATCACCGGTTGTCCAATACCACGTACCATTTAGCACCATGTATCGCCGGTTGTCCAATACCATGTACCATTTAGCACCATGTATCACCGGTTGTCCAATACCATGTACCAGCTGCTTCATGTATCCTGGTTAGCCAATACCATGGCACAATTTAGCACCATGTATGTCACGGTTGTCAATTACCATGTACCATTTTAGCACTTTATGTATCACCGGTTTATTCAATACCGTATTGTACCATTTAGCACCATGTATCACCGGTTATCCAATACCATGTACCATTTAGCACCATGTATCACCGGTTGTCCAATACCATTTAGCACCATGTATCACCGGTTGGCCAATACCATTTAGCGCCATGTATCACCGGTTGTCCAATACCATGTACCATTTAGCACCATGTATCACCGGTTGTCCAATACCATGTACCATTTAGCACCATGTATCACCGGTTGTCCAATACCATGTACCATTTAGCACCATGTATCACCGGTTGTCCAATACCATGTACCATTTAGCACCATGTATCACCGGTTGTCCAATACCATGTACCATTTAGCATCCTTAGTATCACCGGTTGTCCAATACCATGTACCATTTAGCACCCGTGTATCACCGGGTTGTAATCAATACCGATGTACCGATTTAGCTTACCGATGTATCAGCGGGTTGTCAATCACCAGTCGCACTCATTTAGCAACCATGTATCACGGTTGGTCCAATACCATGTACCATTTAGCGCAACCAATGTAATCACCCGGTTGGCCAATACCATTGTACCAGTTGGCGCCGTATTGTCGCGGGTTTGATGGTATAAATTGTTATGGAACGGCGCTATGTATCACCCGGTTTGTCAGTACCGTATTGCCGTTTTAGCGCCGTAATCGCGGTTATCAGTAAAGTACCAGTTTGGCCATGTATCCGCGGTTGGTCAGTACCAAAGTATTGCCATTTGGCGCCGTAATCGCGGTTGATACCGTGTTACCAGTTTAACCGTAATCGCGGGTTTGATCGGTGCCGTATTGCCATTTGGCGCTAATGTGTAATCGCGGGTTGTCAATGCACCATGTGCCAGGCAACGTAATATCGCGGTTATTGATATAAATGTACAGTTGGCACCATGTTAATCACCCGGGTTGTCAGTTACCATTATTGCCGATTGGCACTATGTTATCCTGCGGACGTCAATGCCGTTACCATTTTAACCATTATTATTAAGCCGGTTGTCCAATGCCGTAATACCGTTGGCACCGTATTATTATCGCGGGTTTGATGATACCACCGTGTGCCGTTTAACGCCATGTGTCGCGGTTGTCGGTGCCATGCCATTTGGCACTATGTATCACCCGGTTGATGATACCGTAACCATTTTAACCATTATCGCGGTTATCAATTACCAAATGTTATGAATTTAAGCGCCGTAATCGCGGTTTGGTCGATACCATGTACCATTTAGCACCATGTATCACCCGGTTGGCCAATGTCATGTACCGCCATTTAGCGCACCATGTATCACCGGTTATCAATACCATGTGCCATTTGGCACTATGTATCACCGGTTGTCAATGTACGTAGCGCCATTTAGCACCATGTCTTATCACCGGTTAGTCAATACCGTGTACCATTTAGCGCCATGTATCGCAGGTTGTCCAGTTACCATGTGCATTTAGCACTATGTATCACCGGTTTAATTCAATGCACCGTATGTGCCATTTAACCATGTATCGCGGTTGGTAATATTATGTACAATTTAGCACCAAAATATCACCGGTTGTCCAAGTGCCAATGTACCGGTACAGCACTATGTATCGCGGTTGTCAATTACCAGCGTGCCGATTTAGCACCATGTATGCGCGGTTGTCAATATGTAATGCCATTTAGCACCGTACATCACCCGGTTCAGTCCGATACCATGTACAGTTAGCTTTCACCATGTATCACCGGTTGGTCCAATTACCATATTATTGCCATTTAGCACTATGTATCACCGGTTGTCAATGCCATGTATCATTTAGCACCATGTATCACCCGGTTATCAATGCCATGTATGATTTAGCACCATGTATCACGCGGTTGTCCAATAGCCATGTACCATTTAGCTTCATGTATCACCGGTTGGTCAATACCATGTACCATTTAGCACCATGTATCACCGGTTGTCCAGTACCATGTACCATTTAGCACTATGTATCACCGGTTGTCCAATACGTATGTACCATTTTAGCACCATGTATCACCGGTTGGCTATTCCACCATGTACAGATTGGCACCATGTATCACGGTTGTCAATTGCATATGCAGTAGCACTATCTTATCACCGGTTGTCCAATCACCACGTTACCATTTAGCACCATTAATAATAAGCCCGGTTGGTCCAATGCCATGTACCATTTAGCACCATGTATCACCCGGTTGGTAATACCATGTACCATTTAGCACCATGTATCACCCGGTTGGTATTACCATGGCACAATTTAGCACCATGTATCACGGTTGTCCAAGTACCATGTACCATTTAGCACTATGTATCACCGGTTTATTATTACCATGTACCATTTAGCGCCATGTATCACGGTTATCAATACCATGTACCATTTAGCACCATGTATCACCCGGTTGTCCAATGCCATTGCTTTCCTTCTTGTCACGGTTAGTATTACCATTTAAATATGTCACCGGTTGTCCAATACCATGTACCGATTTAGCACCATGTATCACCGGTTGTCAATACCATGTACCATTTAGCACCATGTATCACGGTTGTCCAATACCATGTACCATTTTAGCACATATCGGTTGTCAATACCGTAACATTTAGCACCATGTATCACGGTTGATAATGCTTCATGTACCATTTAGCACCATGTATCGGTTGTCAATACCATGTTCCATAGCACCATGCTTATCACGGTTGTCCAATCACCACATGTACCATTTAGCACCATGTATTAAGCGGTTGTCAATACCATGTACCATTTAGCACCATGCATGCCCGGTTGTCCAATACCATGTACCATTTAGCACCATGTATCACCCGGTTAGCCAATGCATGTACAATTTAGCACCATGTATCGCGGTTGTCCAATTTACCACCATGTACCATTTAGCACTTTTTATGTATCACCCGGTTGTCCAATACCATGTACCATTTAGCACGCCATGTATCACCGGTTATCAATACCATGCCATTTAGCACCATGTATCACCGGTTGTCCAATACCATTTAGCACCATGTATCACCGGTTGGCCAATACCATTTAGCGCCATGTATCACCGGTTGTCCAATACCATGTACCATTTAGCACCATGTATCACCGGTTGTCCAATACCATGTACCATTTAGCACCATGTATCACCGGTTGTCCAATACCATCTACCATTTAGCACCAGGTATCACCGGTTGTCCAATACCATGTACCATTTAGCACCATGTATCACCGGTTGTCCAATACCATGTACCATTTAGCACCATGTATCACCGATTGTCCAATACCATGTACCATTTAGCACCGTGTATCACCGGTTGTCCAATACAATGTACCATTTAGCACCATGTATCACCGGTTGTCCAATACCATGTACCATTTAGCACCGTGTATCACCGGTTGTCCATTGCAGCCCACTCATTTCTCACTTCTACAATTTCATTTCCTCAAGCTTTGCCTTTACAATGTCACAGATTACCCCGACAACCTTCAAGGTTTGAAATTCTACTCTGGCGCGTTTAGTTAAACAAGCATAGGAGAGACACGAACACTCCAGTTACATCTAGACATTTCTACACGGGACCTGTGCTTTTAATGGAGGTCACCTTTTCACCTTTGGGCCAGAGAGAGTTCTGTCTGTGCTACTATGGTTTGACCAAGGTCAGCAGCAACGTTATACATTATGGCCTGGAACTAACTTTGAAACTCAGGGTCTGCAAACTTCCAGATATTTCCTTGCAAGAAATCACAGCATGACTCGGGAGACATCCTTGCTTGTGATCCCGGAAACCTTTCATACCCTTCCCGCAAAGCACCTGAAAGGTTTGGAAAAATTAGCATCGATTCGACGTTCGCTGCGCAGATGCGCAGACCCGAGTTCACCCTCGTTTCCTTCTTGGAACTGGCTGAGCTAGGGCGACAGCTGAGGAATGACGGAATGAGAAGGTATTAAAACATTGATGGGAATAAAAAATGAAATGTGATTGAAAGACGTGGAGGAGGGTCACACGGAGCTCACCGGATATTCCCAAGCGGATCTGTTGCTAAGTTTCTGCTCTCTGCAATGAACATTCAGGCAGAGAAAATGTCCTGGTTTTATTTAGTCAGATTCTAACCCTTATTAGATATACTGAGGAGAAGAAGAAGAGGAAGAAGAAGAAGAAGAAGAAGAAGAGTTGGATTTATATCCCCCTTTCTCTCCTGTAGGAGACTCAAAGGGGCTTACAAACTCCTTCCCCCCTCACAACAAACACCCTGTGAGGTAAGTGGGGCTGAGAGAACTCCAGAAGGGCTGTGACCCCAGCTCCAAGGTCACCCAGAGACATGTGGGAGTGCACAGGCTAATTTGAATTCCCCCAGAGAGCCTCTCCACAGCTCAGGGCGGCAGAGCTGGGAATCAAACCCGGTTCCTCCAGATTAGATACACGAGCTCTTAACCTCCTACGTCACTGCTGAGCACGGCCGCGGCTCAGGTGAAGCAGAGATCTAAAGAGGAGCTTGAAATGAGAGCTTTTCCACTGGACATCAGCAACCTACTTTCCCCAAAAACGTGGCGCCGGGAAGCCGGCTTCTGCACCGAGCTGGCAATTCATAAGGCTGCAAATTCAGCCCCTGAGGCTAACCCAAGAATAACATTGTCCGCGTTAGCACTTGACAGTTCAGGCAACTCCATTCCCGGACCGACAATTAAAGCAGAAAGCTTTTGTTTAAGAAAAAAAATTTGATTGAAGCAACAGAGGCATTTGCTACTTGCTTGATCCGTTCCTGGACGCAACAGCGCGCTTCGGACTGAAGTGAGCATCCTGACGCGGCAGTTCTGGATTAATATGCATCGGCGGACCGGATCTGTAGCTGCGGAAGTCTGATGGAGCCTTGGCAACATTGAGACAAGAAGCGGGAAGGAACCTCAAAGGTCATCTAGTCCACCCCTGCCCAATGCAGGACATTTACAACTGCCTTCCAACCCGTCTCTCCCAGTGACCCCTGCTCTATGTCCTAAGAAAGGCAAAAAAACCCTCCAGGAAGAACGGCCAACCTAGCCTGGAGGAAAATTCCTTCTCAAACACACTTACAAGTGAAAATATTTATTTATTTTGGCTGTTGTTGGGGAGGAGGGAAAAGAGATTGTAAGATCCTTTGAGTCTCCTTACAGGAGAGAAAGGGGGGATATAAATCTCCTCCTCCTCCTCCTCCTCCTCCTCCTCCTCCTCCTCCTCCTCTTCCTCTCCCTCTCCTTCTCCTCCTCCTCCTCCTCCTCCTCCTCCTCCTCCTCCTCCTCCTCCTCCCTCCTCCTCCTCCTCCCTCCTCCTCCTTCCTCCTCCTTCCTCTTCTTCTTCTTCTTCTTCTTCTTTGTCTTCTTCTTCTTCTTCTTCTTCTTCTTCTTCTTCTTCTTCTTCTTCTTCTTCTTCTTCTTCTTCTTCTTGAGCAGCAGTGGCATAAGAGGTTAAGAGCTCATGTATCTAATCTGGAGGAACTGGGTTTGATTTTGATTCCCAAGCTCTGCCACCTTCTGAGCTGTGGAGAGCTTATTCTGAAATTCCAGACTAGCCTGTGCACTCCCACACACGCCAGCTGGGTGACCTTGGGCTAGTCACAGCTTCTCGGAGCTCTCTCATCCCCACCTACCTCACAGGGTGTTTGTTGTGAGGGGGGAAGGGCAAGGAGATTGTCAGCCCCTTTGAGTCTCCTACAGGAGAGAAAGGGGGGATATAAATCCAAACTCCTCCTCCTCCTCCTCTTCTCCTTCTCCTTCTCCTTCTCCTTCTCCTTCTCCTTCTCCTTCTCCTTCTCCTTCTCCTTCTCCTTCTCCTTCTCCTTCTCCTTCTCCTTCTCCTTCTCCTTCTCCTTCTTCTTCTTCTTCTTCTTCTTCTTCTTCTTCTTCTTCTTCTTCTTCTTCTTCTTCTTCTGATCTCAGAAGCTAAGCATGGCTGGCTCTGGTGAGTACTTGGTTGGGAAGCCACCTTTCTTCCCCCTGGAGAAACATCTGCATTTACCCCATAGCACCCATCATTTGAAGGACCATCAATGGGAACCCGCCCCTCACCCAAAGGCCCCAGACCCCAGAAAAAAAGACTTCGTCTTGACTCATTTCTTCAAACACCTCGATTCCCAAACCCAGCAGGGGAAATCTCACTGTAACCAGATCGCCGTGCTTTTCATCCAAGATTAATGAGCTGGTAAATAACACTAATTTATTTCCAACTTGAGAGCACCTTTCATCTGCCTGGCTCAAAGCCTTTTCATATCTACCTGACACAGAGAAATCGATGCTATGGGAGAGATGAAATTATTTGCACAGGGGGGTGGGGCGGTGGGAAATGGCGGTGGTTGCTCATTGCTGCAAAGGAGAAAAGAAACATTTGGGATTCATGTCTTTCATGCCTCTTATTCTGGCTAGCAGCCCATAATAAGCTCATGCTCCATCACCCTTGGCTTAACAACAACGTCTAGTAACTGCGATCAAGCCCAGATTCTTCTGCATACAAAGTCCTGCCACTGAACTGTGGCCCCTTTCCAACGTGGGCCATATGGATCGCACAAGTGAACCTTATGAACCACGTGTGGACCACACTTGAGATCATATGAATCTTGTGCAAACCCAACCAGACCTTTTGTTCAATCCGCCCCAGTCTTTGCTACTGTCTTTCAGGGTGGAGTGGTGCTCTACTTGACCGAGAAGTTCCAAGTGGACCTTTGCCCTGGAGGGCCCCCGGTGGCCAGAGGCCATTCGTCCCTTGTTGCTCCTGTGACGGCAAATCTACGCCATTGTCAGGATGGTGGGGACCAAGTTGAGGGACCCTATGCCTCCACGTGGACCACTTAGTTCAGCTTGCAGTTGGGACTGTTTCCACATCCCAATGCTTCCCTGGTCTCCATGATCTCCATTGGAGGACTTCTCCAGCTGCTCCATCTTGAGATCTTCGAACTGGAGATGCTCAGGTCTCAAATTAGGGACCACTGGTGCTCCACTGGTGATTCGACAGCACCCGTCACTGCCTCCTTTGCTGCTAAAATGTGCCTCAGTTTAGTAGGAATAGAGATGTCCAGATCGGACATGCACATCTTGAAGACCACCAACCCCTCCCTCTTATCCTGGCTCCTGTGGGTTGCGGCTGTTGTCCAGCGTGGTGTAGTGGTTAAGAGCAGGTGCACTCCAATCTGGAGAACCGGGTTTGATTCCCCGCTCTGCCACTGGAGGCTTATCTAGGGAACCAGATGATGATGATGATGATGATGATGATTATCATTATCATTATCATCATTATCCTCCTCCTCCTCCTCCTCCTCCTCCTCCTCCTCCTTCTCCATGGGTGCAAGAATGGGGAAGGGGAAACAATTTTAATCGCCATCTGAATTTTTATAATTTATATATGGTTTTAATGGATTTTAATTGTTTTTATAGAATTGATGGACACCACCCTGAGCCCTTCGGGGAAGGGCGGTATAGAAGTTTAATAAAATAATTAATTAATTAATTAATTAATAGTTGTTGTTGTTGTTGTTGTTGTTATTGTTGTTGTTGTTGTTGTTGTTGTTATTACAAAACAGTTATACACAGCAAACAAGATCAATATGCTGGATTATTATTATTATTATTATTATTATTATTATTATTATTATTATTATTATTATTATTATTATTATTATTATTATTATTATTATTATTATTATTATTATTATTAACAACGTTTGTATACCGCCCTCCCCCGAAGGGCTCAGGGCGGTGAACACAAGGTATACAGTCAGAGCACAAGGTAAAAACAACAACAACCAAGAATATTTAAATTGTGGCTCTGTACATTTTAAAATTAAACCCCATTAAAACACAGCGTTCCAATTACAAAACGCAATAGATGGCGTCCCACATCCTAATCCCTTTAAGAGGTGGGGACGGCAGGGTCTACTGATGTTATAAAGAATTAGCTTGTGCACTCCAACACATGCCAGCTGGGTGACCTTGGGCTAGTCCCAGTTCTTCGGAGCTCTCTCGGCCCCACCCACCTCACAGGGTGTCTGTTGTGAGGGGGGAAGGGAAAGGAGTTTGAGTCTCCTTACAGGAGAGAAAGGGGGGATATAAATCCAACTCTTCTTCTCGTATCCCTTCTTATTACTACAAGCTTCAAGACGTGTTTTGCTTGCCTTTCCTCCTCCTCTTCAAAAAGCTCGCCGCAGCACGGAGACCGGTCTCGCTTTTCCCTTTTGAGTGGCACCTTCTCAATTCCACCTCCTTTATCATTGTCTCGAATATGATTGTCCTATCAGATGTTGATCAGAGGCACATAGGTTGGTCCTGACGAGCGAGGCGGCGTCCCTCTCGGGCTGTCGACATCAAGGGCCCCGGCGGGTTGTCACTCACGCTGACGCGGCACGGTTCCTTCCCGTACCAAAGCGGCGCCCGTCAAGCTTCTCCCCATCTGTGGGCGAGGATGTTCAAAGACGCCGCTCGCCTTTGACATGCCAGGAGTTCTCAGTCATCCTCTCTCTCTTTGCCATCGCAGATGTTTCCAGAGCTGCAATCAAAGTCCTGTTATTTTTTGTCAAGAAGCGATGCAAACCGATGTGTTAGAAATGGCGCATTGACTATAAATAGTACTGTCGTCCTCATAGGTTGAGCGTTACCCTTTTCTCAGCCTGATGCTGAGTTTGAAGACTTGGGGAAGCATGGCTCGGGGGTAAAGCGCATAGAGCGCATAAGATTCGATTTAGAGCGCATAAGATTCAACCCCTGGCATCTCCAGTTAGAAGGTTTAGGGATTAAAGGACGGCAAACACCTTGGCTGAAGACGCTAGCTCAGGGGTAGGGAACCTGCGGCTCTCCAGATGTTCAGGAACAACAATTCCCATCAGCCCCTACCAGCATGGCCAATTGTAGTTCCTGAACAATTCCCATCAGCCCCTCACAACAATTGTAGTTCCTGAACATCTGGAGAGCTGCAGGTTCCCTACCCCTGCGCTAGCTCAACAGTCAAGCATCTGCTAAGCATCTTGCCCCATATGCCCCAAACTTACTGGTGATCCCTGGCCCCTCAATGATGCGGCTGGCCTCCACCTGGGCCAGAGCTTTTACAGCTCTGGCCCCTGCCTGGTGGAACGCTCTACCTCCAGCTACACGGGCCCTGCGGGATCTTAATGACTTTCGCAGGGCCTGCAAGACGGAGCTGTTCCACCGGGCCTTCTGGGAGTCCGGCCGCTGATGGCCCCCCCTTTCTATAACATCCGTGGACCCTGCCGTCCCCTTCCCCCCCTTCTCTTCTCAGGGGATTTATTAGTAGGACGCCATAGGTATATCTGATGCTAGGACGCTGCATTTTAATGGGGTTGGTTTTAATATATATAGAGCCACTATTTAATGATTATTTAAATCTCGATATTTTTGACTTTATTTGTGCTCTATCTATATGTTTGTTCACCGCCCTGAGCCCTCCGGGGGAGGGCAGTTTATAAATATAATAAATAATAATAATGAAAAGAGAAGAAGAAGAGTTTGGATTTATATCCCCCTTTTCTCTCCTGCAGGAGACTCAAAGGGGCTGACAATCTCCTGGCCCTTCCCTCCTCACAACAAACACCCTGTGAGGTAGGTGGGGCTGAGAGAGCTCCGAGAAGCTGTGACTAGCCCAAGATCACCCAGCTGGCGTGAGTGGGAGTGCACAGGCTAATCTGAATTCCCCAGATCAGCCTCCACAGCTCAGGCGGCAGAGCTGGGAATCAAACCCGGTTCCTCCAGATTAGATACACGAGCTCTTCACCTCCCACGCCACTGCTGCTCCTAGCTCCCAGGTTGAAACGTCAGCACCTCCAGCTGAAATGACCTGATAATAAGGGATGGGGAAAACCTTGACCCGAGACCGACGCTTGGTAGCAGAACATCTACCTTGTAGACAGAAGGTTGCAAGGTTCAATTCCTAGCAGCTCCAGGTAAAATGATCTGGTTGGTGGTTTGCAAGACCTCTTGATCCTAGTCTGAGATCCGGAACCTCAGGGGCAGCTCATATGTTTCTTTCTGCACAATTCTCCACAAAACAGTTGTGAAAGGTTTTCAGACTCCTCTTTTGTTCGTTGCTGTTTTGTGTTGAATTGATGCTTCAGTGCTTCATAGGGCTGCATTCTCTACTCCTTGTACAATCGATGCTTTGAAAGTCGCCCCCCCCCCAAAATAAAAGGAATAGGCAAGAGGGAACTGAGTTTAGTTCAGACAGTGGCATCAAGGAGGCAGTTCAGGGGAGCAGAGACGCATAGGAAGATTAGACAATTAGATCGCACAACTGAAAAGGTTTCCAAAGCGTTTCAGTCAGAGAACTGCTTTGAAAGACGTTTTCAGGCTGGAAATAAAACGTTTGGGGGTAAAAGCAATGCAGAACTCCATGGAGGAAACGTTTCATTTCCTGCCTCAAAACATTTTAAACGAACCGTGCAGAAAAAACCACAACTAACTTGAAAGATCAAGGGTTTAATGTATATATATATATAAATCTATCAGTGCTGACACGTAATCTCCCAAAACTACTGGACCAATTGCTTTGAAATTTTCACACAACGTCACATTCGCGTGCAGCCAGGTTTCCATACTGTTTCCACACCTCCTGTTGTGTACATGTCACAACTGTGCTCGTTACTGTGTACGTGCCACACCTGTGACAGTTGGAACCACAGCTCTGTTCCGCAACAGTGCCATCTGCTGG
Source organism: Sphaerodactylus townsendi (assembly GCF_021028975.2). Taxonomy (NCBI): domain Eukaryota; kingdom Metazoa; phylum Chordata; class Lepidosauria; order Squamata; family Sphaerodactylidae; genus Sphaerodactylus; species Sphaerodactylus townsendi. Next base: position 14,044,816 of record NC_059441.1, read on the forward strand.
CCTTCAAAGCAACATCCTCTGATACAAGGGAAACAACCATGCCTTCCTTGAAAACCACTGCCATCTAGAGTGAAACGGATGGGGCCCGCCATCTGGACATGGCCCACCCACCCTAGCGGAGGAAGGGGAACGTTATGGAGGGATGGGGCGGGGTGCCATGCAAGGGAATGGGAGAGAGGAAGGGGAGTGAAGGGCCCCTTGCCCCTCCCCTCCTTTGCAAGTATTGTGCAATGACACATGTTCGAACCGTTTGCTTCCCCTTTTCTTTCTTTTCCACTTCACCAGACTGAGCCATAGCAACGCGTGGCCGGGCCCGCTAGTTCAGTATAAGATAATTTCATGTGTTGGTCCCAAGTTAAAGCATTTGCTTTTTATCCAAGGTTTTTTTTTTTTTGAAAAATTCAACCCTATTCCTTGGTTTTTTTATTTGATGGTGTTTAATTGTAGATTTATGATTCTTTTGTGTTTTGTTTGCAATGTTTTATACCACCTGTTCTTTCTTTTTATTGTTTGATTCCGCTTCGGTTACCACAATGCTAGAGTGAAACTTCCTTGTCCTGGCCACAGTTGAAAACATTTTTTATGCTATCACTTGTCATCATTAGAGTTAATTGTATCCCATTGTTTGCAATTATTTATATTTCTTCATTGCTTCCAAAAACTTGTTGAGATGTAGAAATGCACGTAATAAATAATACATCTAAGGAAAGCCGGAATGACTCACCAGTAGGACTCGCACATCAATAGCTGTAATGATTTTTAAAAAACACAGTTTTGGACCTGCTAAAAAGTTCTTCAAAAAACCTTGAGGCCTTTCCACAGTGTTCTCCATTTGATGCCGTTTTTTTGGGGGGAAAGTTGGCTTTTTTTTTGTTGCTGAGATGACCCTGCCAATTTGGTGCTACGATCACACCTTTAAAATGAAAACAATTCTTCTTCTCATTCTAAGTGGGTCAAGTACTTTTGGCCCTGTTTTGGAGCCCACCCTCCGATTATCACTCAAACCAGAAAAGGCGGTTTTGTGAAGAAGAAGAAGAAGAAGAAGAAGAAGAAGAAGAAGAAGAAGAAGAAGAAGAAGAAGAAGAAGAAGAAGAAGAAGAAGAAGAAGAAGAAGAAGAAGAAGAAGAAGAAGAAGAAGAAGAAGAAGAAGAAGAAGAAGAAGAGCAGTTTGGATTTATATCCCCCTTTCTCTCCTGCAGGAGACTCAAAGGGGCTTACAATCTCCATGCCCTTCCCCCATCACAACAAACACCCTGTGAGGTAGGTGGGGCTGAGAGAGCTCCGAGAAGCTGTGACTAGCCCAAGGTCACCCAGCTGGCATGTGGCAGAGCTGGGAATCAAACCTGGTTCCTCCAGATTAGATACACGAGCTCTTAACCTCCTACGCCACTGCTGCTCCTACGCCACTGCTGGGTCATAAAATATTTCTTCCTCTGTTCTTGGTATGATAGGAAAGCCAATTCAAGCGTAATGTATTGTCAAAGGCTTTCACGGCTGGATTCAACTGGTTCTGGTGGGTTTTCCGGGCTGTGTGGCCGTGGTCTGGTGGATCTTGTTCCTAACGTTTCGCCTGCATCTATGGCTGGCATCTTCAGAGGTATATCACAGAGGGAAGTCTGTTACACACTGTGTCCAGAGAGAAAGAAACCTGGGACATGGACAATATATACCCCAAACATTTCTTTCTCTCTGGACACAGTGTGTCACAGACTTCCCTCTGTGATACACCTCTGAAGATGCCAGTCGCAGATGCAGGCGAAACGTTAGGAACAGGATCCACCGGACCACGGCCACCCAGCCCGGAAAACCCACCAGAACCAATTTAAGCTTAATTTCAAAGAAAAAGGACTGATAATTTTTTTTGCTGTTCAAATCAGCATGTTTACATGAATCATACGTAAGTCATACTACCAGCGTGGTGTAGTGGTTGAGAGCAGATGCACTCTAATCTGGAGAACCGGGGTTTGATTCCCCGCTCTGCCGCTTGAGCTGTGGAGGCCTATCTGGTGAACCAGATTAGCTTGTGCGCTCCAACACATGCCACCTCGGGCTAGTCACAGAGCTCTCTCAGCCCCACCTACCTCACAGGATGTTTATTGTGGGAGAGGGAGGGAAAGGAGATTGTAAACCCCTTTGAGTCTCCTTACAGAAGAGGAAAGTGGGGTATAAACTAGGCTGACCAGATGTCCCGCTTTTGGCGGGACAGTCCCGCCTTCAAACAATTTGTCCCGCATCCCGCGGGTTTTTTCAAGTGTCCCAGTTTTTTTGAAGGCTGCCGCACTGCCTTCTGGGGCGCAAGGCAGTGCGGCAGCCTCCCGCGCGTGGCCGCAGGAGTGCACGGCCTTTTGGGGCGCTCCCGTTTCCCGCCCTGTCACAGGGTGGGAAACGGGAGCGCCCTAGAAGGCCGTGCGCTCCTGCGGCCGCATGCGCACGCGGCCGCCCGTCCCGGTTCACAAAGGTGACCATCTGGTCACCTTAGTATAAACTCTTTTTCTTCTACTTTTCTTCTGCCAAGTACAATGGGGCACTGGCTACTGAGTGTGCTTAACGCTTGTATTTTCAATACTGACTTGATCAAGCCCCGTGTTTCTACATTTTTAGCAGAACAGAAATCTGCTTCCCCCCCCCTCAAGCCTTGCAGGTTCTCTCCCTCCCTCCCTCCCCACCGGAAAAAAAACTTTCCCCACCTTAGTGCCTGGAAATTCAACGTTGAAATTTAAACAGAGACTGCCAGGGGGAGAAGGGAAGAGTATTGCATTTGCTTGGAGGGAAGCAGTCATTTAATCAATACAATGTAATATCTTTTATTCCTGAGCAGAGCTAGATTCAGGCAGGTGGCAGAAGCACGTGACAAGAGGGGGGCTTTCCTGCATTCCGGACTCGTCAGGAAATATTAACAGCCTCCTCCAGAGCCATTTAATACTTCACCGGCACAGTATCCTTACTATCATCCTAAGCACTTTAGAGCTATTGAACAGCTCTGGAGTCAATTAAAATGCATGGAAGTGGGGGATGGCTATTTAAACAACCGGGACTGCCTGCCGGCCGAGTTTCTCCTCCACATAGCTCTATAATAAAGGAGTACCCCATTAACAAGAACGCCAACATCTGGGGAACCCCCAAAGTGGCATAGAGATCAGCAAGCTCCTCTCTGCTACATAGGCCGTTTCCGCACGGCCACACTGGGGGTTGGGTTGGTGTACATGACGCCGACCCAACCCCCCTGGGACCGTTTGCATGAACGGTCCTGGAAATACTGGGAAGACGGTGCCGCGCTATGCCATCGCCAATCGACTTACCTTCCCTGCGACTGTTCAGCGCTCCAGAGTCGCAGGGTGGGGGGGCGTGTCCCCAGGCCTCGGCGACGCACCGGATGGTCGCAGGGAAGGTAAGTCAATTGGTAAAGGGGGGAGGGATGGCGCGTTCCAGCCGCTGCCATTCGCACGGCAGCGGTTGGAAGCCGCTGTTTCCCAAAAACCTCGCTTGGGGAGCAAGGTTGGGAAACAGCGGCTTCACGCCACTGGGGAGGAGCGAGGGTGGCAAGGCTGTGAAGCAGCTGCGCACCCCCATGCGAACAGCTTCCTGGGGACGGCGTTTTTGCCGTCCCCAGGGCGCTGTATTTGGTCCGTGCAGAAAGGGCCTTAGTTAGCTATTGTCTGTGTTTCGCTTCTCATCTAATTTGTAGCAGCCTTAAACGCAACCACCACGAACTCTGACCCCTTCCGCACCTACAGAATAACGCACGTTCAGTCCACTTTCAACGCACTCTGCAGCTGGATTGTGCTGTGCGGAACAGCAAAACCCACTTGTAAATGTTTGTGAATGTGGGTTGAAAGTGGATTATTCTGCGGTTGTGGAAGGGGCCAAATTTGCTCTACAAGTCTGATGGTATGTGCAAAGACAAGATCCGTTGTGGGCTGGACCTGTCAGAACATGTGTAAATGTTTAGACGAGCAAAATCTAAATGACAGCTGGACCCTCCTTCTAACAGGTTCCGTGTGCAGATTAGGACCGAGTGCACAGCTTGTGCCGTGTGCAAACCTGATAAGGTGAGGGCACCTGATTGGTACCACTTTTGTATATAGTCAGCACAGACAGCAGAGTGATGGTGTGCCTGAAAACACCTGTGGTCTGGCGAAGCACTTTGTCAGTAGACAGCAATAAATAGAACTGCACTGGTGACTGTGTCTGTCAGTTCTTGTCTACATTGCATCCTGCAAGGTGGTCTACTCCGAGTAAATCCGCTGCTTCAACAGGTTATGGCCCCAGATTCTGCCTTTGCTCGTGAGTAACTGTTTGTGTTGCTGTTTCGCTGCAGGACCAATTTCAAATTGTGTTGGTAAAACACATTCAAATGTGTAGCAAGCCTTTATTGGCATAGACAACAGTACAACGATAATAAAAAACGGATTAAAAAGCATATACAAAACAGGAAATAAATGTTAGGTCGAAGGAAATCTACTGGCGTTTGGTAATTTCCAGGAGAAAATCTGCCACTATCATACAGAGAGAAGGATCAGGGTTGTCCAACAAGTAGTGTAATCTAATTAAATCGGGGAGATAGGGTAAATGTAAAGGAGTAAGATTCACATACTTGGATCTGATTTCCTTGAATCTGAGACAGTGTAGTAATTGGTGGGCCAAAGATTCAACTGAGCCGTCGTTGTATGGGCACAATCTTTTAGCCTTTTCTTGCTTATTAAATCTGCCATGCAACAAGGCAGAAGGCATAACATTAAACCTGGCGAGCATTATGGCTCTCCTTTGAACGGGGTTTATTAAGCAATACAGGTAGTGTGCCAAGTGGCCCCGTTCAAATGGGAGAGAAAAATACAGGGGGGAGCATGTTTTCTTGGCAGTGATTAGGGTAGAGAACTCTCTATCCAATAGTTGACCTTTTAATTTCCTATAAGCTTCTGAATAGGACAAGGGGCAAAGTGAATCCACTGACAGTCCAATAGAGGCAATTTTTTCTTCAATTATGGAAGGTTTGGGTCACGTGATTAAAAATGTCCCAAACTATTCACACACACACGCAAAGACACACACACCCCACCCCCACACCCCCGCCAGCATCTGTTTTGGTTTGTGGCAAAGATCCGACTTGGGAACAAAGGATCTCTCTCCCCTTTGTGCTTTTTTTAAAAAAAGCGATTCCTTCCATTTATGTCTTTGTTGAAGGCTCCGGCTAATTCTGGAGAGCTGGTAGGTGGCAGAAGGGCAATCAATACGTTGTTAAATGAATTAAGTCCGCAGAAGGATAAGCTGGCACCGTGCTGAGCTCGCCAGCCAAGGTGGAGCCCTTGAGAGTCTCCTCTTACATCGCTCCAGCCTGAGCCGTGGAAATCGCAAATATTGTCAGGACAACCTGTCTTCCCCCCCCCCACACACACACACACTCCCGCCCCCGCTGGATTTATTCCAACAAGTTGGAAAGGGTGCAAGGTTATTAAATAGCCTGGCAGAACACGACTGCCAGGCCGGTCTTGGGCATCGCATGCTAATTACATCTCTCTGCTTCTTATTAGACTTAACAGCCATTCTTGGTGAGTTCCGCAGGGCCTGTAAGACCGAGTTATTCCACCGGGCCTTTGGGGATGCCAGCCGCAGACTGCCTGCCCCCTCTGTAGCCCCCACGGCAGTTTTGCCATCTTCAGCATTGCCTGATCACTGATACCATCCATTTTTGGGCAATGCTGGCCCCCCCTGGCCTTTGGGTTGGGCACCATCTGTGCATGCATTTGGGCATGTATTTTTATTTGTACTCTCTGGAATTGCTGCTATAATGTATTTTAATGTTTTATCGTTATATTGTATTTTATGAGACCTTATATTGTATTTGTTTTATGTCTCATTGTACACCGCCCAGAGCCCTTCGGGGGTTGGGCGGTCTATTAAGCCGAATAAAATAATAAAATAATAATAAAATAATAGTTGTTAAGTATGAACATGGAGGCAACAATTGGAAAATATCATGTCCGGCCATAACTCCTCCTCGGCAAAACCCGATCTGTGCTTTTGAAGGGTGAACATCGTTTGTGGCCCCTCCTCCAGGGGTGGGATTCAGCCGGTTCGCACCACTTCGGCCGAACCGGTTGTTGAAATGGTGCTCGTAAACAACCAGTTGCTAAATTATTTGATTCCCACCACTGACCTTCTCCCATGTATATTGGTTTTTAGGAGATGAGAGGAAGAGAAATATGGGATATCTAAAGCAAGGCCTTCCTGTTACATGTTTTTCCTAACTAGGAATGGCCCCCCTGAAACTTTCCTCATCGATAGTGTGTTGCAGCAGCCAAGAAAGCCAATGTGATTCTTGCTTGTATCAATAGGAGTATAGTGTCTAGATCAGTGTTTCCCAACCTTTTCGAGGTCAGGGTACCCTTGACCTCACTCTTCATATCTCACGGTACCCCTGCCACCACCCTCCACCTTCCCCTCCCATTGCCCCTGCTTGCCACACCCCCACCTTCACCTCCCAGGGTGAAGGGAAGCAGTGAGGGTGGGGGTGGCTGCTGACCTTGTGGCAGGCCCTGCCCCATGGGCCAGCTCCTTGTCCTTGCTGGCGCCGGTGGGAGACACCACAAAATGAGGGGGGGACAGTAGTGTTGCCGCGGTACCCCTGGGACATGCTCATGGCACCCCAGGGTACCAGGGAACCCTGGTTGAGAATGGCTGGTCTTGATCGAGGGATGTGATTGTACCTCTCTGTTCTGCATTGGTCAGACCTCACCGGGAATATTGTGTACAGTTCTGGGGACCGCAATTCAAGAAGGAGATTGACAAGCTGGAACGGGTCCAGAGGAGGGCAACCAAAATGGGAAAAGGTTTGGAGTCCATGCCCTAGGAGAGACTTAGGGAACTGGGTGTGTTTAGTTTGGTGAAGAGAAGGTTAAGAGATGACAGGATAGCCATGTTGGGATAGTTGAAGGGGTGTCATGTTGGTGAGGGAGCAAGCTTGTTTTCTGCTGCTCCAGAGACTAGAACCAGGAGTCATGGGTTTATTTATTACACTCCATTTTTAGACTGCCCTCCTCTGAAGGGCTCAGGTTCAAGGTGAAGGAAAAGTGATTCCACTTAAACATCCGGTAAAAACTTCCTGACGGTCAGGGCTGTTCAACAGTGGAATGCACTACCTCGGAGGGTGGTGGAGTCTCCTTCTTTGGAGGTTTTTAAAGAGAGGCTGGACGGCCATCAGTCAGGAGTGCTTTGATTGTGTGTTCTTGCAATACAGAGGGGTTGGACTTGATGGCCCTTGGGGTCTCTTCCAACTCTACGATTCTATGGTTCTATGAATTTTTTGTTCAGATTCTGAAGTTCTCAGCTGGATCTCACACACCCCAAACGAGCACCAAAAAGGCAGTTTGAGTTCAGTTTTTATTTACGATTGATTGTGGAATCATCAAACCATTTGCTGGGTGATTAAAAAACTGAGTTTTCCACCCTGCCCCCCCCCCCCCATATGGGCGGCCGTCTTCCCCCACCACGACCAAACAACGTTTTTTTGCACCAGGTCATCTCAAAGTCATCATCCCATTATAGAACATGCCCCAACCCGGGGGGAAGGAGGAGGGGTGAGGGGGAGATTCCCCTCCACGTGGCGTAGGAGGTTAAGAGCTCGCGTATCTAATCTGGAGGAACGGGTTTGATTCCCAGCTCTGCCGCCTGAGCTGTGGAGGCTGATCTGGGGAATTCAGATTAGCCTGTGCACTCCCACACATGCCAGCTGGGTGACCTTGGGCTAGTCACAGCTTCTCGGAGCTCTCTCAGCCCCACCTACCTCACAGGGTGTTTGTTGTGAGGGGGGAAGGGCAAGGAGATTGTCTGCCCCTTTGAGTCTCCTGCAGGAGAGAAAGGGGGGATATAAATCCAAACTCTTCTTCTTCTTCTCCATATGGCGTAGGAGGTTAAAAGCTCGTGTATCTAATCTGGAGGAACCGGGTTTGATTCTCAGCTCTGCCACCTGAGCTGTGGAGGCTTATCTGGGGAATTCAGATTAGCCTGTACACTACCAGCTGGGTGACCTTGGGCTAGCCACAGCTTCTCGGAGCTCTCTCAGCCCCACCTACCTCACAGGGTGTTTGTTGTGAGGGGGGAAGAGCAAGGAGATTGTCAGCCCCTTTGAGTCTCCTGCAGGAGAGAAAGGGGGATATAAATCCAAACTCCTCCTCCTCCTCCTCCTCCTGCTCTTCTACTTCTTCTTCTTCTTCTTCTTCTTCTTCTTCTTCTTCTTCTTCTTCTTTCTTCTTCTTCTTCTTCTTCTTCTTCTTCTTCTTCTTCTTCTTCTTCTTCTTCTTCTTCTTCTTCTTCTTCTTCTTCTGGTTGAGGACAGCCAATGACATTTGTCGAAAGAACGGCGCGGAACAACCCGGACTATAAATGTTTAAGATCAACGAGAAAGCGGATAAAAATGACCTCGTTGGAACCTGTGCTTTGGCTTTATTGGATAAGGGGCTCCGGGCAGAATCACAGCAGAAAATTACCGGCTTTATAATGTGCTGAAGGGGGAACATTGGAAGGGCAGTGGCTCTGCTGAGAAATCCAGCCTCCCCTCCCTCCCGATCTGTGCGGATGCGCGTTCCGCTTCTTGCAGGCCTGTTCCTAGGGCTTCCTTCCTCCACACGGGGATGCTATTGCGCGCTCTTCGGGGGCCTTTTTTTTAACGGCTCTTTCAAGGGCACGTTACATTTCATATAAAATGAGATGATTCACAAAGACCCAGCGAAAGGAATGGCTAATCAATTCGCATTTGGCCGCGGTTCAGAAAAAGCGAACGCAGGAAATGGGATGACACCAAAAGGCATTTCCCCCCCCACCCTCCTAAAAAAAAAAAAGGTGTAAAAATTCATTAACTGGCTACTCGCAGATAAAACTTGACTCTATTTCAGTGGCGTGGGAGCCGTGAATCCCAGAGATGGCCCTCGGGGAAATTTATTTGTGGTTTTAGAAGTCACAGCTACATCGTAAGGCACTGAAGCGGTACTTGGGTAAACCCAGCTGTACTAAGAAGGGATTCGGTGATAGAAATAGCAATTCCCCCCCCTCCCCCCACTCACACACACAAAAATACCCGGTAAGCATTATGGCTGAGTGGGAATTTGCCCGTGAGACTCTTCAGCTTAAACCCACACGATTATATTATTAGAAAGGTAGGCAGTAGGGATAAGCGAATAGTCCCCGTTTTGCTTCCTTTTATGACTCTGCATCTTTGCTTTTCAATAGTCCAGGCGAGCCCGGTCTAGTCAGGTCTTGGGGGCGAATCAAGACCAGCCCTGGTTCGTACTTGGATAGGAGGCCAACAAGGAAGTTCAGGCTTGCTGGAGAGGCAGGCAAAACCCCTTCTGAATGTCTCTTGCCTTGAAAACCCTACAGGGTTGCCATAAATAAAATGCCATAAAAGAGCAGAAGTGGCATAGGAGGTTAAGAGCTCGTGTATCTAATCTGGAGGAACCGGGTTTGATTCCCAGCTCTGCCACCTGAGCGGTGGAGGCTTATCTGGGGAATTCCGATTAGCCTGTGCACTCCCACACACGCCAGCTGGGTGACCTTGGGCTAGTCACAGCTTCTCGGAGCTCTCTCAGCCCCACCCACCTCACAGGGTGTTTGTTGTGAGGGGGGAAGGGCAAGGAGACTGTAAGCCCCTTTGAGTCTCCTGCAGGAGAGAAAGGGGGATATAAATGCAAACTCCTCCTCCTCCTCCTCCTCCTCCTCCTCCTCCTCCTCCTCCTCCTCCTCCTCCTCCTCCTCCTCCTCTTCTTCTTCTTCTTCTTCTAAGTTGGCTGTAACTCGACAACCCTTTTCACCGCCATCGCTATTGACGAGGCCATTATTCATGGTAGCAAAATTGTGGAACTCTCTTCCTGCAGAGTATTCACCTGCCCCAACTTTTTTGTTTCATCATCGGGTGTTCCCTCCACAGGGGCATGCCACCCAGCAGGAGGTATGGCACAAATGTCTTCGAGTGGCACCCATTTAGTCACCCCTCCTCCTTCCACCGGGTCCTGCGTGGCCGGCGCTCTCCAGGGAAGGAAGGGCCTGCCCCTCTGCGGATAGAGCACTGGACCGGCCACCCCAACAACGCTCCTGGGCCAACCCCTCTACTGCCCCATCCATGTGCCTTCTGGGTGGTGGCCCCTCCAGGCAGCAGAGCAAGTCAGGAAGGTGGGTCCCACAGGCTCCTGGCCTTTTCTGGCTCCCAGACCCTCTCCTCGCCCCAAGGGCCACCCGGGTGTGTGTGTGTAAAATTGCATTCTTGACCCAGGCTCCATTTTCCGTCGATACACCGCTGTCCCTGCATAACTCCTTTTTCCTACTTAGGGTTGCCAGCTCCAGCTGGGGAAATTCCTTGAGATTTGGGGGCTGGAACGCAGGGAGGACAGAGTTGAAGCAGGGGGCAGAGCCAAGGGAGAAGGAGGTGCTACAGAAAACACTCTCCCGAGTTGCCATTTCCTGCGGGGGAACCGATCTCTGTCACCTGGAGATCCGAGGGACTGACATAATTGCTGCCCATTTTTCCCAAAGTCAATGGTCAAAGAAAGCAGACGCGTACCGCCTAGGGGGACACATGGGGTCAAATGTCCCCAGGCTGCAGCCATCTAGTCACGTGGGGGGTGGATAATTGCCCCCACACCCATCCTCTCCCCGCCCCCAGGTCCATACACTGACTTCAAGACCGGGTGCAAAAAAAGTTGTTTGGTCGTGGTGGGGGAGGGCGGCCGCCCATATGGGGAGGAGGGGAAACTCAGATTTTGCACCAGGCTACATTTCCCCTAGATACGCCTCTGCCAAGCTGGGAATTTAATAGAAGAAGAAGGAGGAGGAGGAGGAGGAGGAGGAGGAGGAGGAGTTTGGATTTATATCCCCACCTTTCTCTCCTGTAGGAGACTCAAAGGGGCTTACAATCTCCTCGCCCTTCCCCCCTCACAACAAACACCCTGTGAGGTGGGTGGGGCTGAGAGAGCTCCGAGAAGCTGTGACTAGCACAAGGTCACCCAGCTGGCGTGTGTGGGAGTGTACAGGCTAATCTGAATTCCCCAGATAAGCCTCCACAGCTCTGGCGGCAGAGCTGGGAATCAAACCCGGTTCCTCCAGATTAGATACACGAGCTCTTAACCTCCTACGCCACTGCTGCTCCTTGTCCGACCCACAGCGGCTTCTGATGGCAAGGCTGGGACAGAGGATATTCAGGCAGCCGGGTCCGGCCATCTGCCGCACTAGCTAGCAAGGCTGAATAAGAGGTTGGGGTGGGGGTGGGGCGTTATGCAAGCCGCAAAAAGATCTCGGGGACAGTCGAATCCTGGCGTTTTTCAACTCGCAGCGCGTTAGAAGGTGGATAGATCCTGGCTATTGCCCAGGAACATGTCGAGGCAGCAGATGTGGCCAATATCGCTAACCATGTGACATTTTTTCCCGGGGCATGCAGTCGAGCACTTTAATAAGGGACTTTTGATCTCCTACCGGAAAAGTACTAGAGTGGTGTATGAGGCTAACAGAAAGCACTGCTTTCCCGTTTGCTACCCTGTTTCCCCGAATATAAGACATCCCCAGAAAATAAGACGTAGTAGGGGTTTTGCTGAAGCGCGAAATATAAGGCATCCCCCGAAAGTAAGACGTAGCAAAGTTTTTGTTGGGAAGCATGCCCGACGAACAGAACACAGAAAAATAAGACATCCCCTGAAAATAAGACATAACGCATCTTTGGGAGCAAAAATGAATATAAGACACATATATATATATGAATATAAGAGCCCTTCGGGGGTTGGGCGGTCTATAAGACTGAGAAATAAAATAAATAAATAAATAAATATTCGGGGAAACACAGTAGTGGTACCGTTACTTAGCTAAGAATTTAGGTGGGGGGGGGGAACCCTCTTTGGCTATCTCCTTCCTGCTGAGCAGCAAAGACGCCGCAGTCGATCTTTATATTCCTGCGGAAATCGAGTCATCTTCCTTCGGGGAGATTTCAGGAACGTCTCTGCCGTACCTAATGAATGCATGCGTCTTTTCATCCCTCCCCACCAGCCAAGGTTTACGTTACGGCGGCATTTCGATAAAACACGGCAAAAAAAGTGATCGTGGTGAGGTTTTATGTAGGATTAGATCCACGTTCTTTTAATGAAATGTTTTGCTGAAGCTATGTTAGTAAAACACTACACACACACACACATCTTGCCACATTCAGGCATGTGATCACACGAAGATTGCATTTTTGCAGTGTTGCATCAATACATGCGTGTACTTTAAACATTTGTGTGGGGGGAAAGGTATCAATACCTGGGACTGATTTTGCCCATACTGTATTTAGGTGCCTTTTAAATTTTTCTTAAATGCAGTGGAGAGCCAGCATGATCTGGAGAACCAGGTTTGATTCCCCACTCGTCCACATGAGAGGCGAACTCTTATCTGGTGAGCCAGATTGGTTTCCCTGCTCCTATACACGATGTCTGCTGGGTGATCTTGGTTCTCTCAGAACTCTCTCAGCCCCACCTGTCTCCCAAGGTGTCCATTGTGGGGAGAGGAGGGGAAAGGAGTTTGTAAGCCCCTTTGAGTCTCCTACATGAGAAAAAGGAGGGATATAAATCCAACTCTCTCCTCCTCCTCCTCCTCCTCCTCCTCCTCCTCCTCCTCCTCCTCCTCCTCTTCTTCTTCTTCTTCTTCTTCTTCTTCTTCTTCTTCTTCTTCTTCTTCTTCTTCTTCTTCTTCTTCTTCTTCTTCTTCTTCTTCTTCTTCTTCTTCTTCTTCCAGCGTGGCGTAGTGGTTAAGAGCAGGTGCATTCTAATCTGGAGGAACCGGGTTTGATTCCCCCGGTTGAGCTGTGGAGGCTTATCTGGGGAATTCAGATTAGCCTGTGCACTCCCACACACGCCAGCTGGGTGACCTTGGGCTAGTCACAGTTCGTCTGAGCTCTCTCAGCCCCACCCACCTCACAGAGTGTTTGTTGTGAGTTGTGAGGGGGAAAGGGCAAGGAGATTGTAAGACCCTTTGAGTCTCCTACAGGAGAGAAAGAGGGGATATAAATCCAAACTCCTCCTCCTCCTCCTTCACCTCCTCCTCCTCCTCTTCTTGTTCTTGTTCTTGTTCTTGTTCTTGTTCTTGTTCTTGTTCTTGTTCTTGTTCTTGTTCTTGTTCTTGTTCTTGTTGTTGTTCTTGTTGTTGTTGTTGTTGTTGTTGTTGTTGTTGTTGTTGTTCTTCTTCTTCTTCTTCTTCTTCTTCTTCTTCTTCTTCTTCTTCTTCTTCTTCTTCTTCTTCTATTGATGCATTTTTGTTGTTGTGGGTCACCCCAGTTTATGCTGGGAAAGGGCAGGATAGAAGTCAAATAGAAATAAAACTACAAAATGCTCACTGCTTTAGTCCAAATGTGGACAGAGAAAATGGAACAGTAAAGATGTCCTAATGCCTTGGTTCTCCTAGGGCAACAAGACCAGATTATGTAATAATCCAAAACCTGGGAAGCAACCGGCACGAGGAGAATTTGAGAAGCATTCCTAGCCGAGCCTGCCGAGGATTCAGTCCCCCGGGGTCCCACCAAGCCGGGGAAAGGATTTCACAGAAATCCCTCCGGACCCGCTGCACCTTTTCATTTGCGAAAGTAAATAGCTATTGATCCCTTTGGCTGTTGATGTACAGAAGGGAATAAAGCATTGATCTCGGGAAAGTACAGGACAACATGTATAAATAAAGGGAATTGGCTCTCAGCGCCTCATGGAGACATCACTCCTGATCTGGAGGGAGAAGTTGATGAATGGGCTTGGTGGGGGGGGGGGAGAAGCAACCCACCCGCAATCTCCTTCTCTTTCCTAGCCAGAAATGTCTTGCCCTGCACTTCTCGGCACTATAAACATCTGTCCGCGGGCTCCAAAGCTAGACATTAGTGGCCATATAGCAGCTGCCCTGCGTTTCTGTTCCGGTGATTTAGTGCCTGCTAATTTCATGTGTTGCAGACGAAGCCAGGAAGAATAAATTTGAAGCTGTTGGTACGGAGCCAAGGCGCGACGTTCTCCTTCAGCGGCGGAGGGATAGCGCCGCGATTTCCCTCGTCCGAACTTCTCTCGGGATGATGGGATTTTGGAATTGTCTCCGTCTGTTTTCCAAAGGGGGACAGAGGCGTAAGAAATTCTTCATTCCTACCTGCCTCTAGGTAAGCAGGCAGAGGGAGGGACCGGGGCAAGTGTGGTGCATGGGATTCCCAGTTCTAGGTTGGGAAATACCTGGTTGGGGTGCAGCCTGAGGAGGTGGGGTTTGGAGAGCGGAACGACAGGTGTGGCTCCCGCCCTCCCTGGTACTACACCGGGCAAGGCCCAAGGCCATACCTGGGCAGTGGGGGGAAACACCTTTTCATATGCTTAACTGTCTTATGATAACGGGCCTGTTGTTTGTAATCACTGCGCTTAGAAACATAGTAACTGGGCGACCTCGTCAGGGTCTGGAACGGGGGAGGTTGGAGACTCCCCGTTGAAGACTATCGCTTGCCCTTGAAACGTTGTAAACCCCATAACAAAGCTTTTCACACCTTGTTGTTCTACTAATCTATGGGGAAATGGGAGGGGGCATTTGAGCGGGAAACATAGATAAATATGTTTGCAAGAAGCCAAGGTCCTTAGATCTGGCTTCTCGCTGTGTGAGTCTCTGTTGACATCCCCATTAAAAACTACTGATTTTATATCCAGAGTCCACTTTATTGACCGTTGTACCAGGACCTAACACGGAGGGACCTCATCAGGATAACGGGTCTTAGAGTCCACCTTTCAAACCGTCATTCTCTCCAGGGGAATGGATCTAGGTCATAGGTGTCAAACTCAGGCCCTCCAGAGGTTCATGGACTACAATTCCCAGAAGCCCCTGCTAGTGTAACCTCTATCTGTGGGTTCTGTGGGGCAGAACTTGGAATGAGTTTGCAACAACAAATTTTAAAAAACAAAATGGTTTACTTTCTTAACATATAACATCAAACATCAACATTTAACATCACACTTCAAGGTCCTGTTCAGGTTGCATTTTCAAGTCCTTATATTTACAGTCTACTGATACTGCCAAGTCCCATTCTTCTTTGCAAGTGGGTTGGCTCCTGAAGACTCCAAGGGCTTGATGAACAGGATTCAACATGATGAAGGTTTCCAGGAGAACTCTCACCTGTTACAAACATAAAAAGAACCCTTAACAAGGTGTTAAGGGCTTATACCAACCAAAGTCCGAGTCTGGTAGCCTTGTCTCCTCCAAACTACATGAGCTCTGCAGCCTCGTGCTGCTTTGAGTCTCCACCCCTTACTGGGTCAACCCATTCTGAGCATGGGGGTTACACTAGCATGGCCAATTGGCCCTGCTGGCATGGGCTGATGGGAATCATAGTCCATAAACACCCGGAGGGCCTGAGTTTGACACCTATGTTGTTTGGAAGGACTTTCCCAGAGGCGTTTTCAGTCTCTTAAAGCTCTTGCAGGTATTTCGACAGACATTAAAGGGACAGATGAGGACGAAGTTAACTATCTCCTAGTGGATGTGTTCCCAATAGTCACGCCAGAAGTGGCCACCTTCATCTTTTTATCAGCATTAATAAAGAAGAAAATGCCCTCAGTGGCTCCGATTCGAGCCAAATTGTAGCCCATACCCCTTTGGGGTTTAAATGAACCGGGTTCTATCGATTGTATTGTGTTTAGTGTTTTACGCTGGGCATTGTATTTCGTGCTCTTCGTTTTACATCAAGCTACGTTTAACTTATCATACAATATTTAGCAGAAATTGATGGGTCCTATAAAGGGTAAGCTTTTGTTTTGGTCAATTTCAATGTGGAAGATTTTGTCCTTTTCTTTGAATGTAGTTTATTTGTTGTGATGGCATAGCTTTTTAACATTTGTTTTATCTATTGATTGCAATGGCCTAAGGCTAATGCAATAAACACGACTACTACACTAAAGCTCCAACCTGTAGAAATTCCATCCGCAGAGCCATAGTTACCGCATCCAGATTCACCTTGGTAACAGTGAGGAGATAACCTTCTGTGTCCAAGCGAGGGGATACGGCAGGAGACGACCCTTCAAAAACTAAGCTTGCTGTCAAAATAAGAAGCAACAGTCCTCCCAAGAACAGATCAAAAGAGCGGGTGACTTCTAAGCAACTCACAACTCCTCGAAATTTCGTTGGATGAAGAGCAGACTTCAAGCAGGGGATATATGCTGAAAAAGCGACAGCCATAAGAAATAAGAACATAAGAACAAGCCAGCTGGATCAGACCAAAGTCCATCTAGTCCAGCTCTCTGCTACTCGCAGTGGCCCACCAGGTGCCTTTGGGAGCTCACATGCAGGATGTGAACGCAATGGCCTTCTGCGGCTGTTGCTCCCGATCACCTGGTCTGTTAAGGCATTTGCAATCTCAGATCAAAGAGGATCAAGATTGGTAGCCATAGATCGACTTCTCCTCCATAGATCTGTCCAAGCCCCTTTTAAAGCTATCCAGGTGAGTGGCCATCACCACCTCCTGTGGCAGCATATTCCAAACACCAATCACACGTTGCGTGAAGAAGTGTTTCCTTTTATTAGTCCTAATTCTTCCCCCCAGCATTTTCAATGAATGCCCCCTGGTTCTAGTATTGTGAGAAAGAGAGAAAAATGTCTCTCTGTCAACATTTTCTACCCCATGCATAATTTTGTAGACTTCAATCATATCCCCCCTCAGCCGCCTCCTCTCCAAACTAAAGAGTCCCAAACGCTGCAGCCTCTCCTCATAGGGAAGGTGCTCCAGTCCCTCAGTCATCCTTGTTGCCCTTCTCTGCACTTTTTCTATCTCCTCAATATCCTTTTTGAGATGCGGCGACCAGAACTGGACACAATACTCCAAGTGCGGTCGCACCACTGCTTTATATAAGGGCATGACAATCTTTGCAGTTTTATTATCAATTCCTTTTCTAATGATCCCCAGCATAGAGTTTGCCTTTTTCACAGCTGCCATGCATTGGCATGAATTGCCATGCATTGGCCGAACGAGGTCACCCGTCAACTCAAACTCGTTTCACGGGGTCTTGCACCCACTTCCTCAGCTTTCTGGAAGTGTTAAGGCTACCAAGGAGCAGCAGTGGCGCAGGAGGTTAAGAGCTCGTGTATCTAATCTGGAGGAACTGGGTTTGATTCCCAGCTCTGCCGCTTGAGCTGTGGAGGCTTATCTGGGGAATTCAGATTAGCCTGTACACTCCCACACACGCCAGCTGGGTGACCTTGGGCTAGTCACAGTTCTTCTGAGCTCTCTCAGCCCCACCTACCTCACAGGGTGTTTGTTGTGAGGGGGGAAGGGCAAGGAGATTGTCAGCCCCTTTGAGTCTCCTGAAGGAGAGAAAGGGGGGATATAAATCCAAACTCTTCTTCTTCTTCTTCAATAACACATCTGAAGAATAGCAAACTGTGCAAAGCATATATTTCTCCTATGGGCTAAGCCAGTGGTGGCGAACCTATGGCACGGGTGCCAGAGGTGGCACTCAGAGCCCTCTCTGTGGGCACGCGTGCACAGAGTTCATCATGTGATAATAGTGTAATTATTTCAGGGAGATTATTAGCATTAAACCTAAGACCTAGTTTTGGGGAAGCAGTGTAGGTAACCCTGTTAAGTGCTGTTAAACCCTACTGATTTTCATGGGAAGAACGAAAGTGTGATCCTTTACCTGAGAGTAAGCTCGGTTGCTGGCAATGGGGTTTGCTTCTGAGTAAACCCTCCTAGGGTCGTGATTCACCCGTTTGAAGCGTTGCACAGTTGCTTCAAAGCAAAGCCACCACCACCAAGCTTACTCCCGAGTAACGTGTGCCTTTGAGCCAACCGTTTTTTCCATACTAAAATCTCAGTATTCAGGTTAAATTGCCGTGTTGGAACTTTGCGATAAATAGGTGGGTTTTGGGTTGCAGTTTGGGCACTCGGTCTCGAAAAGAGTCGCCATCACTGGGCTAAGCTGAGCTTGGCAGATTCTCAACGCTTTATATATGTGCTATACCTGTTGAATTAATTGCTGAATGCAACTTGGGGGTTTTTTTTGGTGACACTTTATAGCAGGTATAATGTTCAACAATGATGCAATGTTAGTACAGCCAACCAAGAATCTTATCTGATGAAGAATGATCGAAAACGGCATAGACCGCGTACTCCGTTCATATATCCCATCCGCGTAGACGGGTTTGTTGGATCCTCGTCTTAAATTGACTGTTTCAAATACTCAATAATTGTGCCTCGCTGGAAGAGATGATGACTTCAGTAAGAGTCGTTTTGTATTGTAACATTGCACTTTATTCACGGTTATGTTGTATACTTTGGTGCACATAAAGAGCGGTTGATTCAACGCGACTTATTTGTTTGGTTGGCTACACTTTATAGCACCCAGCTGCATGCAGGTGTGCTGTTTGTTCTCTTTGGAGATTAAATTCACACTTGCAACAGCATTTCCTGTTTGGGTTCAGTGCATGTTATTGATACGGTTGAAGTTCGCCCTTTTTCTGTATGTTTGTAGGTATTTATATCTCGAATCTGATCAAAACCCAGGCAGCTATGCACCATATGAACTGTAGCCAGATGCGACTGTAACATTTCAATTTATTTGCATTCTTTCTGCAAAATTCCACTTCTCTAGATCCCCTTCCTTTCCATTCCTGTGAACCAGAGGTGTGTCACAGAGACTCTCCATGTTTGGGACTCTTTAGTTTGGAGAGGAGACGTCCGAGGGGGAAAATTATGCATGGGGTAGAAAATGTTGACTGAGATAACTTTTCCCCTCTTTCTCACAATACTAGAACCAGGGGGCATCCATTGAAAATGCTGGGGGGAAGAATAAGGACTAATAAAAGGAAACACTTCTTCATGCAACGTGTGATTGGTGTTTGGAATATGCTGCCACAGGATGGCCACTAACCTGGATAGCTTTAAAAGGGGCTTGGACAGATTGATGGAGGAGAAGTCGATCTCTGGCTACCAATTTTGATCCTCCTTGATCTGAGATTGCAAATGCCTTAGCAGACCAGGTGATCGGGAGCAGCAGCCGCAGCCAAAGGCCATTGCTTTCACATCCTGCGTGTGAGCTCCCAAAGGCACCTGGTGGGCCACTGCGAGTAGCAGAATGCTGGACTAGATGGACTCTGGTCTGATCCAGCAGGCTCTTTCTTACGTTCTTATGTTCTTAACCCTCCACTTCATTCAAGAGTGTGGAATAATGCTCCTCTCCTCACTGTCTTCTTCAAATTCCCCAGAACGCCCTCCCCCCGTTTTGTTTATTTATTCATGAAGACATTTCGGTTCCATCTTCTCGGCAGCAAAGGCGTCCAAGTTATCATTAGAAGTCTGAGTTATAATTAGAATAAGTGCCAAGAAGCTTCCAACTTGTAGAGGAAACAGTGTCATATTTAATACGAAAACATGGCTCCAAACAAACAGGAAACCGGGAGGGAAAACTAAAAGCATCCGCCGTAAAATGTCTTTAAATTTAAAAAATAGCAAAACAAAAAGGACCTTTAAATTGTTTCCGGGAATGCTAGACTCGCTCTTGACGTGTGGGGAGAGAGACTCGGTTCACCAAAACACCCCAATGCACAGGCTCGATTTCATGCCGACTGGCACGAAAAATTTGATTTATATTCACTTGGCCTGAGATGGAAGGTACGGGAAATTTACTTGAATTGATTTACAGGGCAGGTAGGGAACAGAAGGAAAAGGCCTGTCACCTCTGCATTGGTATACAACACCCAGAATGTCACTCTGGGAAAGGAAAGTCCTAGCTCCTCCACATTAAATTTTAATTGACTGGAACCGAAGGCCTCCCTTGGTCTGAGCAACCAACTCCGTTTTTTCCAGAGACAAGAAGAAGAAGAAGAAGAAGAAGAAGAAGAAGAAGAAGAAGAAGAAGAAGAAGAAGAAGAAGAAGAAGAAGAAGAAGGTTTACAAGGTCCTTTCCCTTCCTCTACCTGCAACAAGATACCTTGTGAAGTAGGTGGAGCTGAGAGGGCTCTGAAGAACTGTGACTAGCCCAAGGTCACCCAGCAGGAATGTAGGAGTGCGGAAACACAACTGGTTCACCAGATAAGCCTCCGCCACTTAGCTGGAGAAGTGGGGAATCAAACCCGATTCTCCAGATTAGAATCCACCTGCTCTTAACCACTACACCACAATGCCCGCAGAAGAGGAGGAGGAGGAAGTGATGCGGGACCAAGAGGGGAGGGGAAACACAGGAGGGGTTGGCCCCTTCAGTGGGCACTGTTAATCCGCCAGCAGTTTTGTAGAGCCCGTTGTATTTGTTCAAACAACCAGCTTTACTGCTAATATGACAATGTAGAGCCCGTTGTATTTGTTCGTACAACCAGCTTTATTGCTAATATGACAATAAATACCCCCAGGTCTATTTAGGGAGCAGCAGTGGTGCACTCTGATCTGGAGGAACCGGGTTTGATTCCCAGCTCTGCCGCCTGAGCTGTGGAGGCTTATCTGGGGAATTCAGATTAGCTTGTGCACTCCCACACACGCCAGATGGGTGACCTTGGGCTAGTCACAGCTTCTCGGAGCTCTCTCAGCCCCACCCACCTCACAGGGTGTTTGTTGTGAGGGGGGAAGGGAAAGGAGATTATATGCCCCTTTGAGTCTCCTATAGGAGAGAAACGGGGGATATAAATCCAAACTCTTCTTCTTCTTCTAATAGCCCCCACTACAGTACAAAAAGTGAACAACATAGTTAAAAGCTTAGCGACCTCTCAACAGTGGAAACAAATTTCCAGCCAACTATGGAACACAGACTTCTCTCTCTCTCTTGGCTCATTGAATACTTCTTGAAAATCAAGGCTGTCTCACTATTATTTTTGCCACAAAAGCTCATCTTTCAACAGGGCTTGAATGCTTTGAAGAATACTGTCCAGCAGGCAAGGGATCTCTTTTTAAAAGAGAGAGAGGCGATCAAGAATTGTTTAGTTGGAAGTAGTTACTTCCCAGGGACAATGGCCCTTTTGAAGCACTTGGATGCCGCCCCCCCCCCCCCCCCGCCTTGAGCGCCGCTGCAAAATTTGCTCTGTTAGCATACTACGTTTTGCAAAAATCTCAAATGGGATTTTGTACTCGGTGTGGAAGCAAAGTCACGTGGGCTTTCCAATTTACATGACCAGGAATTTATAACACGTGCACACCTAGACTGTGATCGGAAAACGTTCCCTTTTTTTAAAAAAGTAAAAAGGTGGAAACACACCTGCCTGTCCTGTATTCTAATTCTGCTTGGGAATCACACATTTTTGGCAATTGGGGGTTCCATTTGTTCAAGGGGGGGGGAAGCAAAAGCAAAACAGGGATTCTGGGGGAGGGTTATTTTTTATTTACTAGAAGAAGGAGAAGGAGAGTAGTAGTAGTAGTAGTAGTAGTAGTAGTAGTAGTAGTAGTAGTAGTAGTAGTAGTAGTAGTAGTTTGGATTTAAACCCCCCCTTTCTCTCCAGTAAGGAGACACAAAGGGACTTACCATCTGCTTTCCTTTCCCCCCTCACAACAAACACCCTGAGAGATCTCTGAAGAACTGTGACTAACCCAAGGTCACCCAGCTGACAAGTGTGGGAGTGTACAGGCTAATGTGGTTCCCGAGATAAGTCTCCACAGCTCAAGTGACAGAGTAGGGAATCAAACCTGGTTCTCCAGATTAAAGTGCACCTGCTCTGAACTACTACACCACTACTATACCTCCAACGGCGGCCCAAAGTAGCTTGCCTCATTCTCTTCTCCATATGATCCTCACAACAGCCTTTTAGGTTAGCCTGAGAATGTGCGACCATGCCAAGGTTACCGGGGAAACTTTCATGCCAGAGAGCGGATTCGAATCTGGGGCTCTGCTATCTAGTCCAAGACTCTAACCATTCTGCAACACTGCCTCTACAGGGGCATTGGTGAGAAATTCAAAATTATCCCTCCAACAGGCAAACGGATGCTGTTTGTTCGAGTATGAATGGATGAGAATAACAGCAGAGAATTGGCATGGAAACCATTGCAGCTCCTTCCACTACGCGGTTTTCTGTTTTCTCGCAAAAATGTTGCGTTCTGTTGTTGTGCTTAAAGCTTCCTTTCTTTGCTTTGTTGGGGGGTGGGGGGTGGGGAGAAAGGGCATTTGCTGGGTTTTTCAAAAAAATGTTTCCCCCCTGAATCAACACATTAATTATTGATAGCAACCAGCAAAAGAAGAAAACAACGAGGCTGCCGGCGCTCAGAAGTTTCAAAATGTTGATCTGTCTTTTTGCTCCGTAGGAAGGAAAAGAAAACCAGAGGCGACGCGGAGCCATCCAAGCGACACGAAGAAGCTTCAAAGAAAAGAAACTGGACTTCCCAGAGGACTGGTTGCATTGACCTTTCATGGGTCCAATAGTTGACCTTCACCTTATTTGGGCCGTTTCCGCAAAGGCACTTTAAAACGTTTTGAGGCAGGGAATAAAGAGTTTCCTCCATGGAGTTCTGCATTGTTTCTTCCCTCCGTTTATCTTCAAGGCATTTTATTTCCAGTTTGGAAACATTTTAAATGACTCCCCTTTTAAAAAGGATTCTTCGGTCTGAAACGTTTTGACAATGGATTCTCTGTTGTGCGAACACTTTAAAATGTTTCCCTCGCCACCTCCCTCCCCTGAAATTTCTCCTCGGTGCCATTTTCTCAGCTAGCTCTCCCATCTAGCCTCTGTTTAAAAACCTCCAAAGAAGGAGACTCCACCGCCCTCAAAGGCAGCCTATTCCACTGTTGAAGAAGAAGAAGAAGAAGAAGAAGAAGAAGAAGAAGAAGAAGAAGCCCCCCCACCCCCCCCCCCCCCCCCCCCCCCCCCCAAAAAAAACCCCCCCCCCCCCAACACCCCCCCCCCCCAAACCACCCCCCCCCCCCCCCCCCCCCCCCCCCCCCCCCCCCCCCCCCCCCCCCCCCCCCCCACACCCCCGCGCCCCCCCCACCCCCCCCACCGAACCCCACCCCCCCCCCCCCCCACCCCCCCCCCCCCCCACCCCCCCCCCCCCCCAACACCCCCCCCCCCCAACCCCCCCCCCCCACTCACCCCCCCCCAAACCCCCCCCCCCCCCCACCCCCCCCCCCCCCCACCCCCCCCCCCCCCCACCCCCCCCCCCCCCCACCCCCCCCCCCCCCCACCCCCCCCCCCCCCCACCCCCCCCCCCCCCCACCCCCCCCCCCCCCCACCCCCCCCCCCCCCCACCCCCCCCCCCCCCCACCCCCCCCCCCCCCCACCCCCCCCCCCCCCCACCCCCCCCCCCCCCCACCCCCCCCCCCCCCCACCCCCCCCCCCCCCCACCCCCCCCCCCCCCCACCCCCCCCCCCCCCCACCCCCCCCCCCCCCCACCCCCCCCCCCCCCCACCCCCCCCCCCCCCCACCCCCCCCCCCCCCCACCCCCCCCCCCCCCCACCCCCCCCCCCCCCCACCCCCCCCCCCCCCCACCCCCCCCCCCCCCCACCCCCCCCCCCCCCCACCCCCCCCCCCCCCCACCCCCCCCCCCCCCCACCCCCCCCCCCCCCCACCCCCCCCCCCCCCCACCCCCCCCCCCCCCCACCCCCCCCCCCCCCCACCCCCCCCCCCCCCCACCCCCCCCCCCCCCCACCCCCCCCCCCCCCCACCCCCCCCCCCCCCCACCCCCCCCCCCCCCCACCCCCCCCCCCCCCCACCCCCCCCCCCCCCCACCCCCCCCCCCCCCCACCCCCCCCCCCCCCCACCCCCCCCCCCCCCCACCCCCCCCCCCCCCCACCCCCCCCCCCCCCCACCCCCCCCCCCCCCCACCCCCCCCCCCCCCCACCCCCCCCCCCCCCCACCCCCCCCCCCCCCCACCCCCCCCCCCCCCCACCCCCCCCCCCCCCCACCCCCCCCCCCCCCCACCCCCCCCCCCCCCCACCCCCCCCCCCCCCCACCCCCCCCCCCCCCCACCCCCCCCCCCCCCCACCCCCCCCCCCCCCCACCCCCCCCCCCCCCCACCCCCCCCCCCCCCCACCCCCCCCCCCCCCCACCCCCCCCCCCCCCCACCCCCCCCCCCCCCCACCCCCCCCCCCCCCCACCCCCCCCCCCCCCCACCCCCCCCCCCCCCCACCCCCCCCCCCCCCCACCCCCCCCCCCCCCCACCCCCCCCCCCCCCCACCCCCCCCCCCCCCCACCCCCCCCCCCCCCCACCCCCCCCCCCCCCCACCCCCCCCCCCCCCCACCCCCCCCCCCCCCCACCCCCCCCCCCCCCCACCCCCCCCCCCCCCCACCCCCCCCCCCCCCCACCCCCCCCCCCCCCCACCCCCCCCCCCCCCCACCCCCCCCCCCCCCCACCCCCCCCCCCCCCCACCCCCCCCCCCCCCCACCCCCCCCCCCCCCCACCCCCCCCCCCCCCCACCCCCCCCCCCCCCCACCCCCCCCCCCCCCCACCCCCCCCCCCCCCCACCCCCCCCCCCCCCCACCCCCCCCCCCCCCCACCCCCCCCCCCCCCCACCCCCCCCCCCCCCCACCCCCCCCCCCCCCCACCCCCCCCCCCCCCCACCCCCCCCCCCCCCCACCCCCCCCCCCCCCCACCCCCCCCCCCCCCCACCCCCCCCCCCCCCCACCCCCCCCCCCCCCCACCCCCCCCCCCCCCCACCCCCCCCCCCCCCCACCCCCCCCCCCCCCCACCCCCCCCCCCCCCCACCCCCCCCCCCCCCCACCCCCCCCCCCCCCCACCCCCCCCCCCCCCCACCCCCCCCCCCCCCCACCCCCCCCCCCCCCCACCCCCCCCCCCCCCCACCCCCCCCCCCCCCCACCCCCCCCCCCCCCCACCCCCCCCCCCCCCCACCCCCCCCCCCCCCCACCCCCCCCCCCCCCCACCCCCCCCCCCCCCCACCCCCCCCCCCCCCCACCCCCCCCCCCCCCCACCCCCCCCCCCCCCCACCCCCCCCCCCCCCCACCCCCCCCCCCCCCCACCCCCCCCCCCCCCCACCCCCCCCCCCCCCCACCCCCCCCCCCCCCCACCCCCCCCCCCCCCCACCCCCCCCCCCCCCCACCCCCCCCCCCCCCCACCCCCCCCCCCCCCCACCCCCCCCCCCCCCCACCCCCCCCCCCCCCCACCCCCCCCCCCCCCCACCCCCCCCCCCCCCCACCCCCCCCCCCCCCCACCCCCCCCCCCCCCCACCCCCCCCCCCCCCCACCCCCCCCCCCCCCCACCCCCCCCCCCCCCCACCCCCCCCCCCCCCCACCCCCCCCCCCCCCCACCCCCCCCCCCCCCCACCCCCCCCCCCCCCCACCCCCCCCCCCCCCCACCCCCCCCCCCCCCCACCCCCCCCCCCCCCCACCCCCCCCCCCCCCCACCCCCCCCCCCCCCCACCCCCCCCCCCCCCCACCCCCCCCCCCCCCCACCCCCCCCCCCCCCCACCCCCCCCCCCCCCCACCCCCCCCCCCCCCCACCCCCCCCCCCCCCCACCCCCCCCCCCCCCCACCCCCCCCCCCCCCCACCCCCCCCCCCCCCCACCCCCCCCCCCCCCCACCCCCCCCCCCCCCCACCCCCCCCCCCCCCCACCCCCCCCCCCCCCCACCCCCCCCCCCCCCCACCCCCCCCCCCCCCCACCCCCCCCCCCCCCCACCCCCCCCCCCCCCCACCCCCCCCCCCCCCCACCCCCCCCCCCCCCCACCCCCCCCCCCCCCCACCCCCCCCCCCCCCCACCCCCCCCCCCCCCCACCCCCCCCCCCCCCCACCCCCCCCCCCCCCCACCCCCCCCCCCCCCCACCCCCCCCCCCCCCCACCCCCCCCCCCCCCCACCCCCCCCCCCCCCCACCCCCCCCCCCCCCCAAAGGAACACCTGGCGGGCACAGGAGAGGTGTCATTTCAAGGTTCCTGTAGGCATTACATTGGGAGCCCTTGGTTTCTTATATACCTTGCCTTAAGCATCTCCCGTTCCTGTATTTTGCAACCTAGCCTTTACTGCAGTGTTCATCGGTTTTCTTATGCTGTCTGATTATATTGTTTTATACCCTGTTGTCTGAGCCTCAGCGAGAAAGGAAGGCTACAAAGAAAGTTAATAAGCAAATAAATCTTTGAAATACTGGTAGGTAGCGGTCAAAGGGCACGTTTATGCTTGTATAACTTCTGCCTGTCTGAGTGCTACGAGGCTCTACGAGGGTGAGAATTTGCCAGACCGTGTGCGTTAAATAAAATTTCCGCGAACTCAAACCTTCTTCCCCGGAGAACGATGCAATCAAAACAGACGTAGCGAACACATACGCATAGCAATGAACCAGGAATGGTAGCAAAATCTCTTGGAGCTCAATTAAACAACTGGGTCTCGCTTGCAATATTTTTGACCCCTTCCGCACATGCAAAATAATGCACTTTCAATCCACTTTGAAGCTGGGTTTTACTGTGCAGAGTAGCAAAATCCACTTTCAAAGGATTGCAAAAGTGGATTGAACGTGCATTATCCTGCATGTGCGGAAGGGGCCATTTGGGGTGAATCTAGCCTAGCTTCTCCGCAAGACCACCAAGGTGCTGGATTCCTGCCATTCACTTCTGTTTCAAAGGGATCCAGTTTCAGCCAAGTGGGCAACAGGGTAACCAGACTGTGATCTATGGCAGCAGTGGTGAATCTATGGCATGGGTGCCAGAGGTGGCACTCAGAGCCCTTTCTGTGGGCACAGAGTCCGTCATGTGGATGGGGTGGAAAATCACGCCCCCGCCCCCACACACACATATATCTAGGCTGGCCTGGGTGCGATCGTTTACCTGGGAGTAAGCTCGGTCGCTGGCAATGGGGCTTGCTTCTGAGTAAACCCTCCTTGGGTCGTGATTCACCCATTTCAAGAAGAAGAAGAAGAGTTTGGATTTATATCCCCCCTTTCTCTCCTGTAGGAGACTCAAAGGGGCTTACAATCTCCTTTCCCTTCCCCCTCACAACAAACACCCTGTGAGGTAGGTGGGGCTGAGAGAGCTCCGAAGAACTGTGACTAGCCCTAAGTCACCCAGCTGGCGTGTGTGGGAGTGTACAGGCTAATCTGAATTCCCCAGATAAGCCTCCACAACTCAAGCGGCAGAGCTGGGAATCAAACCCGGTTCCTCCAGATAAGAGTGCACCTGCTCTTAGCCACTACGCCACTGCTGCACTGAAGCGTTGCACGGTTGCTTCACCAAGCTTTCTCCCGAGTGATGCGGGAGTATTCAGGTTAAATTGCCGTGTTGGCACTTTGCGATAAATAAGTGGGTTTTGGGTTGCCATTTGGACACTGGGTCTCGAAAAGGTTCACCATCACTGATCTATGGCTTGAGGGAGATAGTCCCCAAGGTGATCAGAGGCTAGCAAATCGTGCCCAGCAGCTCCACCTTCGGCTAACCTCCATCCATTGACTCCGCCCCTGTTGGGTTAAACCAAACTAATGTTTGGGGGTTCAACTTGCGGAAGCAAAGCAGGTCTATATAGCTATGGTCGCTAAGGCTACTTGACATTGAAAATCAATTGCTTTCTACTCAATACATGAAGGGCATTTTACCGGAGGGCTCCCACCCGCTTCCCTTCAGTAAAGGGCTACCAAGGTACTTTTACAATATATCTTCACCATATCTCCGACGTATCTTAATGCTAGCCCGACTGAACGCCCTACCTTCAGCAATCCTGAGCGGCAGATTTCTCCAGATCCCATACCAACAAAGAACGTGTCCCTGCTCACAAAAAGCCATCGAAACAATCGAGCACATCCTCCTAGATTGCGAACTATATACTTCATCTAGAAGACAATATATAGACCCATACATTGAGAACTATGCCAACTCACCAGACAAGGTTAAATCCTTCTTTCTGCTTTGGGATCAGTCTCCTCAGAGATCCCTAGACGTTGCCAAATTCCTGGCGCTGGCACAGCAGATTCGCCACAGATTTTAGTTTATTTATTTATTTATTTATTGTTTTAACTGCTGGAAATGTCCGAACCTACTTATTTTAACTTGATTCTCCTCAACCTCCCTGTTGTGTTTTAAACTTATGCCAATAAAAAGGTTGATGATGATGATATAGCTATGGTCATTACTAGGACAGGGAGAACTTCTGGGAACTTTGTATGCATGACTTTGACTTTCACGATGGCAGAAAAGTGGAACGTCAGTACACAAGTACAGGCCACGTGTATGAAGGAACTTGTGCGAATCAATATTTGCTGGGTCAATTTGGGTCACGAGCTAACATTTGGAGACATTACCTGATATGGAAAGCCGGGCTGTTTTGAAGTGGTCCCATTACAATCCGCGCGCCGACGTTTCCCCATTAGGAGATGAAATTTATGATAATCCCGAGTTTTAATGGATTTGAGAATTTGGAATGCAAAGAAGATATTGATGTTTTGCTGCTCGGTTAGTAGCGTCGAGATCCGTCCCTTGGAAGGATTCTGAGTGGGTCTTAATTCCAAATAAGATACCGAGTCTCTGGGAGACAGCGGCGTAATTTCATTTCAAGGGACGGGAACACTGCAGAGCTAACTTTTATGAATATTTGTGGTTGCATATAGGGTGGTTTGGACCAGTTTAGCTACAGAGGGAGAGGCAGCATTTCGTAGCCTGATCTCCTCAGATCTTGGAAGCTAAGCGGGGTTAGTACACAGATAGGAGAACATCAAGGAAGAAGGAGGAGGAGGAGGAGGAGGAGGAGGAGGAGGAGGAGGAGGAGGAGAAGAAGAAGAAGAAGAAGAAGAAGAAGAAGAAGAAGAAGAAGAAGAAGAAGAAGAAGAAGAAGAAGTTTGGATTTATACCCCCCCTTTCTTTCCCGCAGGAGACTCAAAGGGGCTTACAATCTCCTTGCCCTTCCCCCCTCACGACAAACACCCTATGAGGTGGGTGGGGCTGAGAGAGCTCCAAGAAGCTGTGACTCGCCCAAGGTCACCCAGCTGGCGTGTGTGGGAGTGTACAGGCTAATCTGAATTCCCCAGATAAGCCTCCACAGCTCAGGCAGCAGAGCGAGGATTCAAACCCGGTTCCTCCAGATTAGATACACGAGCTCTTAACCTCCTACGCCACTCTGCCCTACAGCCTTTAATCTTGGCCACACATCGGGTCAGAGCAGTAACCCGTGGCTCAGAGAGGACCCCCTATGCCTCCCCCCGTCTCAATTTCACTGCTTTCTTCCACATCGGCCCCCACAGTGATCAAAGAGTCCAGAAATGCCGAGAGAGA
This sequence comes from Sphaerodactylus townsendi, assembly GCF_021028975.2. Lineage (NCBI taxonomy): Eukaryota > Metazoa > Chordata > Lepidosauria > Squamata > Sphaerodactylidae > Sphaerodactylus > Sphaerodactylus townsendi. The sequence continues at coordinate 14,073,932 of NC_059441.1, forward strand.
GAGAGAGAGAGAGAGAGAGAGAGAGAGAGAGAGAGAGAGAGAGAGAGACGTCAGCCCGAATCCTGCCAAACATCTGTCCCCATCTATTCTCCGCAGGAGCTATAAACATGATGGACGGAATACATCAGGGCGGAAATAGAGGGATAAATCAAGGAGGCAAATATGGATTTGTATTCATTTAAAGTTTCTACCTTGCGAGAGGTAATGACTTTCTCTCCAAGTCTAGGTCTGGATGTGCAGGAAGAGAAAAACGGGAGTGATGCCTCTGCCCGGGCCTGCGTGGGGAAAGGTCTCCCCTTCTGGTTTACCTGCACTTTTGGGGTACATGAGTATGGGATTCCCTGGTTCAATAGCAAAGTCTCTCAGGTGGAGGAGTGGGGAATCAAACCCGGTTCTTCAGAGTAGAATCCACCTGCTCTTAACCACTACACCACGCTGGCTCTCAAGGCGTTCCCAGTGATGTTGTCATGAATTCCTCAACAATCCCGCTCCGTCTGCTGCTCCATCAGACACCTTGAGGACTACAGTTCCCAGGGTGCACTGGGCTCCTCCTGACGGAACAAGCTAAGAGCCAGGGCAGAAGGAAAGATGGAGGGACACCATCCCAACCAGCCAACCATTCTCTTCCCCTCATGTTTCCATTTTGTCAACATCCCGTCTTGCATAGTGGCCAGTGAACTCCTCTGGAAGGACAAACAACAGGGTATAGAGGTCAAGGTCTTCCCTTGATGAAGAAGAAGAGTTTGGATTTATATCCCCCCTTTCTCTCCTGCAGGAGACTCAAAGGGGCTGACAATCTCCTTGCCCTTCCCCCCTCACAACAAACACCCTGTGAGGTAGGTGGGGCTGAGAGAGCTCTGAAGAACCGTGACTAGCCCAAGGTCACGCAGCTGGTGTGTGTGGGAGTGCACAGGCTAATCTGAATTCCCCAGATAAGCCTCCACAGCTCAGGAATCAAACCCGGTTCCTCCAGATTAGATGCACGAGCTCTTAACCTCCTCCTTGATGTTGCCTCCAGCCACTGGGGTTCGGAGGTGGACTCTTTCTACCCTCTGCATAGTTGTACAAAGCTGCGTCTACCTCTGTTCCTTCTCTCAGGATGCCGAGGTAGCTTTTAGACTGGAGAAACTCAGCTGCTCAAAGATCCAGAGACAGATCAGTTAGCAGATAATGATGAGGACTGAGCGCCGGCAGAGAACAGAGACGGAGCAGGGGCACCTCTGGAACTTGCTCAGAATGGTGAAAATCAATCGGATACGGTTACTGGCAGATATAAAAATCCATCAAAAAGGTAGGAGAGGTCATACTAGAGGTGGCATTGCTCTACGTGCATAAGATGGCCGAGATTCTAAGAAACTGGAAACCTTGAACAAAATCACCCGCAAAAGACGAATCTGACGAATTTGGATTTATACCCCGCTTCTCCAAATATTTTGCAGATATTTCGGTGGAGTTTGGCCCAGAAGGTGCACCGCTGGGGCAACGAAATATATCTTCCTTTTCTCCCCAACAAGGACCCACAGTGACTTACAACCTCATTCGCCCCTCCACCACTTAATCCTCTCGATTATAACCCTGCGAAGTGGGTTAGGCTGCTTTTCCCCCTTGCTACGCCTCTGGGGTTACCCCGGGTCCCCATAGGTGGTACGCCCCTGTCTCTCAGCCCCACCTACCTCACAAGGTGTCTGTTGTAGGGAGAGGAAGGGAAAGGAGCTTGTAGGCCACCTTGAATCTCTTTACAGAAGAACACGGCAGGGAATAAATCCAAACTACTACTCCTTCTCCTTCTCCTCCTCCTCCTCCTCCTCCTCCTCCTCCTCCTCCTCCTTCCTCCTTCTCCTCCTCCTCCTCCTCCTCCTCCTCCTCCTTCTTCATAACTGTCTGGTTCTTTGAAACATTCCAGCTCTGCCATGTTGACAGGACCTTAAAAATGTTTGCAATTTATTTAATGGACAGAATTTCTAAGGCACATTCTAGAACTGGAGTATGTGGAAATGACCACAGTATTTAATTCCGTGATGGATGTCAGGGAAGCACATCTTTGGAACGGAGGCAGTATTCATAGTCAGAGTATTCATAGTCAACAGAACGGCCAGACTAGTAAAAATAACCCTCCTTCAAATCCTTCACCACAGGGCTGTAATAGAAATGCAGAGAGGAGGAGGAGGAGGAGGAGGAGGAGTTTGGATTTATATCCCCCCTCTCTCTCCTGTAGCAGACCAGGTGCTCGGGAGCAGCAGAAGCAGAAGGCCATTGCTTTCACATCCTGCGCGTGATCTCCAAAGGCACCTGGTGGGCCACTGCAAGTAGCAGAGAGCTGGACTAGATGGACTCTGGTCTGATCCAGCAGGCTCTTTCTTGTGTTCTTATATTCTTATGACTCAAAGGGGCTGACAATCTCCTTGCCCTTCCCCCCTCACAACAAACACCCTGTGAGGTAGGTGGGGCTGAGAGAGCTCTGAAAAGCTGGCATGCATTGGAGTGTACATTCCCCAGATAAGCCTCCACAGCTCAGGCGGCAGAGCTGGGAATCAAACCCGGTTCCTCCAGATCAGAGTGCACCTGCTCTTAGTCACTACGCCACCGCTTTGCAGGCAAGACGGCAAAGATGGTTGAAAGGGGCCCGCGAGAAAGCGAAGGATATTATAGCAAGAGTAATGGTGTTACGGGGGGGTGGGGGGCAAGGAAGATAATTGAAAGAGAAACAGAGGGAGAGATAGAGAAGTTGTGGGAATGACAGAGATGCAACAATATAAACACATTGGACCAGCGTGGGAAGGAGAGGGAACAGAAATAAGTTATGGGCCTTGTTTTCTCCAGAAATTGTGGCGCTTCCATTTCGCCTTTCGGTTGGCAAGCAGGAAGCGTCCCGTCTTTTCGTGACAGACGGGGCCCCAGGGATGACGGAAAGTTCCTCCATCTCCAGCGATAATGTTGCCAATGGTTTATGCTCAAAAACAGGGACGCGTCGGGGGATGAAGGATGTAGCGGCGGCCGCGGTAAAAGCAGCCAGGTTGGGGCTGCCAGGGAAGGCAGCGTTCGAAATCTGCCAAGATTTATGTCGGATATTTCACAGCGAGATGTGCGGGTGTAAAAGATCTGCCGGGGTAGATACGTGGAAACATCTCGGTCTGTCTGGGGATGGAAGCTTTCGGTTTGCTCCGACAAATGCTGCGACTGTGCTTAGGGTCGCCAAACTCCAGGTTTAGCCTAGGGATCTCCTGGAATCTCTACAGATCTCCGAAGTATAGAGATCTGCTCTGCTGGGGAAAATGGCTGTTTTGGAGAGTAGATGCTATGGCTTTAGAACCCACTGGGATTCCTTTCTCCCCAAATCTTGATCTCTGTACTCACCCCCCCCCCCAAATCTTTTGCAATTCCCCAACCCATTCTATCCTACTGGGCAGATGTTTTTATCAACAGAGAGGACAGCCGTAGTTGATAGATATAAGGATTTACATTTATGCAGAACCTTATGCA